>NC_143525.1:33169025-33325810 GCF_031878675.1 Megascapheus bottae
CTCAGGCCGGACGCCGCCCCCGAGTGCAGGTGCACCCAAGCGCTGTCCATGTCGGGGCGCCGGGTCAGCGGGCAGTCACCGCCCCCCCCCAAAAAAAACCAACGCCTGCGCAACCCCAGGCAGCTAGAGCCTGGGAAATAGATTTAGGGAAAGGATCCCCGCAGAAACAGAGGTATTTGGAAAAGATGGAAGGCTGGAAGAAGTGGGGAGGAAAGGAATAGAGGAAAAGGAGAGAGAAAAGACAGTCAGAGGTCCAGAGAGCAGGGGGCTGGTAGGGGAGGTAGATCTGTGCTGGAGGAGAAATTGAGTGATTCAGGGCCAGAGGAGAGCTAGGGAGAAGAGTGGAGGGTGGAGCTTATGGCCTGGAGGGAAGATGGACAGGTTGGCCAGTACCTGGTGAACGAAGCTTGGTCTGGCTGGCAGAGCGGGAGAGGGGCAGGCTCTGTCGGAAGCGGTTCATTCTGCTGAAACCCAGGGGTAACTCTGCCTCCGACATGGTCTCCAGCGACTCAGCCGAAGCGTATGACAGCTTGGCTGCCTGGTCTGCCAGCCCTGGCTGGGCTCCCTGAGTGTGGCGTGAGCTGCGGGTCTGCAGGGGCAGGGCAGGGTGAGATGGCATCAGCTCTGCTTTGCTTAGCCACCATCACCACATCCATCCATCCAGGCTCAGGGAGCCCCCTCCCACCTGCCAGCATCACACATACACACATTCACAGGAGAATCTCTGGGGTTCCAGACTCATGGGGTAGCAGCAGGTAAATTTCCCCACCTCTTGGAGCCTTAGCCTCCCCAGGACACCCCAGCAGGAAAGCAATGGGCAAATGAGTCAGGTACCCTGGGAAGCCAGACAAGAAGCACCTGAGCAGGAGCCCTGGGCATGCCTGCTATTTTAAGCCAGCAAAGAACAACAACACAAATTTGTCACCGAGGTGAACGGCAGAATCGTTGAGCAAATTGGGACATTAGTTCCAGACATTAATTAAACGGCGGGTTTGTGAGCGGCGAAAATTTTTCTTCATAGAGTTCAGAGGGTTGGGGGTGGGCTAGGAAGCTGGGGCCCAGGGAGAAAGCAGAGTGATGGAAGGCCCCCAGGGTCCCTGTGGTGGAAGTTGAGGGTCCTTACAGAACTGAGTAGTGAGAATGTCCTTGAGTTAGAGTGGCTAGAACAACTTTCCTAAACCCCAGCCAGCTGGGCCCCAGCATCAGGCAGACAGCTTGCAGACTACACACAGTGAACACATGAATACATGCACAGGGACCAGGCTTGCTCACACAGCCAGCACTGCCCAGCATGACAACACCCTGCCTGCTCTTTAGCTGAGGGTAGCCACTGGCTAGGGTTGGGAAGGGTGTCACAGGACAGCTTGACTGCTGTCTCATGGGAGGAGGCCATGTCGCTCACCACAGTCTCAACTGTACTTCCAAGAGCCTATTTTTGACTCAAGCCTGGGGCTGTTACTCAGACCACAGCACCTGCCTTTAGGCCCCAATATCTCCCCCTAATACCTAGTTGTTATACATAAACTGAATTATATCTTAAACAGTAAGATGATGTACATGTTTTATATATATGTGTATATATATATATTTACTGTCAGAAAAAAGAGCATGCTACCCAATAGTATTTTTCTATAAAATAAATTACTTTTAACAATACCAGAAAAACCACTAACATTGGCTATATTACATCCAGGATGAGAAAGAGCTTCCCCTTTTCTTTTTTTCATTTTCTACATTTTCTATACAAAATTAAGTGGATTTTGCACAATCAGAATATATTACTTTCATAATTAAAAAAAGACAACAGTAAAAGTATCTCTAGAAAGGCATAATTTATTCTCCTCTTCAGCTCCCTCTTTCCTCAAATCCTGATTAACCCCTAATTAATCTCCATTTTCCTATTAGCCCAGTGTACTGTTCCAATTAAATTATAACTCTCAAAAGAGAAAGCATCTTCCTCAGATGGGCAGTATGCCCAGCTGTCTCGAAACTGTCCTTGAAGGCTTGGGGGCATGAAGGTCAGATTCGAGGGTTAGCAAGAGCCTTCCAGCCTCCAGCACAGTATCTTGACCAGTGGATGAGCATGGATCTTGGGAAGAAGCAAGGCAGTGTAAGAATTGGGCTCATTTGAGGGATCTTTGCCCAAACTTACACCCCATGGCTCAGCTCTAAGCTGGCCACTAGGCCATGCCTTCACCTCCCTCCTCTCCCTCCCCCACTTCTTTCTCTCTCACCTTCAGCCCCAGTGAAGCCACAGTTGGGGATCTCTGTAACAGTGTTGTTGGGAGTCAGGGCTGGGCTGAGGGGCATGAGGTTGCCAGGCAACTGAAAGGTCAGCATTTGCCAGGCTGGGTGGATGATGGACTACAGAATGAGGCAGCTCACAAGTAGAAAAAGTAGGAGGGGCCACCAGGCCAGGTTAGGAGCACAAGTGAGACAACAGGAAAATTGGAACAGGCAGAATGAAGGGGGCTGAGTCTCTGCGGGTGGTTGGCTGCAGAAGAAGGAGCCCCAGGAGGTCAGAGGGCTACATCCCCTTTACTGCTTGTCCCTGCTTCCATCCAAGCCCCACAGACATACTGCCATCCTCATAGCATCTACACAAAGCCCTCCCAAGGAGAGGCAGAGACTGGGAGCTCTGCTCTCTGCTCTCCATCTCTAGGCAGAAGAAAGTAAGACAAGTTAGAAAAACTTCACAACCAATAGGGAGAAAGCAAGAGAAGGAAATAGTGTCCCAAGCAGAGCTTCCAAGGATAAGAAGGAGGTTGTCCTGGGCAGCAGTGAGCACTGCCAGGACCTGAGCTTCCCAAGAATAGTCTATGGACTGGAGCAGAAGCACCCAGGTGCTTTTCAACACCCTCTTCCAGGACTTCACATTCATGAAATCAGTCTCTGTGGACTGAAGCCTGTGATTAAGGATTATTTAAAAGCAGATTCCTAAGATGATGTTGGTGTCGAAGTGTTAGATCAGCATCCATGATCCTGACAGCTGATGTATTTAGGTCCTGGTAAGCTTGCTGTAGAGGAGTTGACACTGCCCAGGACATACATTTTGTCATCTTTTCAGTCTTTACAATAATTCTATGATGTAGACACTGATCCACTTTAGGGAAGAAAAATCAAGGCCCAGGGAATTATGTAAATTGCCCCCTAGATCACCAAGCTAGTTAACAGTAGATGGAATTCCCCATCAAACTGTCCAGCTTGCAGGCCTGTGCATTTAACATCACTGTCTTTCACCTCCTCCAGAGGCTGGCCTGACACGAGGATTCTAGGGTCCATGAGGCTCTGACTCAAGCACTCCTTGCATGGTTCTGGAAGAACATGTGCAAACAAGACACTTGGTGTGTCTTAATGGAGGCCTCGCACACCCTCTCATGAGGCCTGGCACTCTAAGAGCCAAAGACTCCAGGAAACAAAAAGCAGTCTAACCAGAAAAGAGAGATAAAGAGTCTAAGGGGACCCCCCCAGGGGGTCAACAGAATGTCCAGCTCACCAGCTCTGAATTACATAAATTTTTCAGGAGGAGATAAGGTTAGGCACAAACTCTAAGTCTGGCCCTCTATGTTGACAAAGGTTTAAGGGTGCAAGACTAGGAATGGTCATTCCTGGAACCAATCAGCTCCCCTATGACAAAGAGCAAAATAAAGAAGTCACAGGACTTTGCCCAGGGAAGTGAATTTTGTTGTTGTTGTTAGTTGTAGGGCTTGAACTCAGGGTCCAGGTGCTGTCCCTGAGCTCTTTTGCTCAAGGTTAGTGTTCTACCACTTTGAGCCACGGCACCACTTCTGTTTTTCTGGTGATTAATTGGAGATAAGAGTCTGACAGGCCTTCCTGCCCAGGCTGGTTTTGAACTGTGATCCTGAGACCATAGCCTCCCTGAGTAACTAAGATTACAGGCATGAGCCACCAGGGCCTAGCTGGGAACAGATCCTAAAATCGAAAATGAAATGAAATCCTGGATTTAAGTCCCTATCCCAGCCAGCATTCTCTCAGCTTTTCTCCTTCCAAAAGGCCCCTAGTGAGCTAAGCTTCTACAGTCCAGGTGTCCACCAGGACCTTATTCTGGATCCACAAGTCTCTGGCAGGTGAACCCAGACTATCCCAAAGCAGCAGCCACAGCCAACAGCCCTGGGTCCACCTCCCACATCACAGGGGACCCGTGCAGATGCACACCCAGTGCAAAGCATGTGCAGGGGAGAGGCAGGGAGGGGCAGCACATGCAATTGTCATGGAAGCAGAAGCATCACACACTGACCTTGAAACTCCAGTAGTTTGGCTGCTGATGGAAATAAGAGAAGAGATGGTTATGAGGAGGTAAGGTGCAGGTTAGAGACCCTTGGAGAACTCAGCCTTGTTCCGTGGCCCTCCGCCCCACTCCCGAAAGCAGGAAGGAGGGAATGCCCATGTCGTTTTCTAGGAAGTATGTCTCATTCTCTACTGAGACCCCAACATCCTGGTGCTCTCAGGATGGACAGGTTCCTAGTCTCCTGGATGTCAGATGCAGAGGGAAGGTAAGAAAGAACATTCCAGATGTTTTCAAGCCACATTCTAGCTATAGTAACTGTTGTAGGAAACCTACAGCTAGGGTGAAAAAAAAGCATAGATGACTGTAGTGCAGGGAGCCCACAAGACAGTTAAAAGAAGGGAAGAATTCATGTGGGCTGTGAGGCCAGAGAGATGGCACCTGGTTAGAGGATGCCAAGGAAATTTTTCCAGAAAAGACAGCATTTGAGCTGGGTCTTAAAAATGGAGTAGCTGGAGACTGGAAGGGAAAGGGACAGCATAGGAGAGGAGCCTGGGGCAGGCCAGCAGAAAGAGGGAGGAAGTATAGTCTGCAGACCGGTGAGGATGCAAAGGCCCTGAGGCAGGACACTGAGAAAAATGCAAGGTTCCTAATTTAACTAGGTGGGAGACACACTAATGGGGCAGAGTAGGATCAGAACAGGACCTCAACACTGGGCCTGAGGGCAGGGAGTGGAAGAGAATGGCTGAGTTTTTGCCCAGGGCAAGCAGGCCTGTGTGCCAGGAGGGGTTTGGATTGTGGAGAAAGTGGATACCAGTGGCCTCCCTGCACTGGGCAAGGATGGAGAGCAATGAGCAGCAAAAGGAGGTAGGTGCCTGGGAGACAGTGCAATGCCTGGAGCTGGCAAGCTAATGGAGGAGGGTTCTAAGAGGGGAGGGAACTGATTCCTCCCCCTCATTCACAGTCACCCAGGGCTGCCCTGCCTTCCCTAGAGACCAGAAGGCCCTTCCAGATGGCCAGGGACAAGGAAGGAGCGGTCCTGCGGGCACGCTGGTTCTTGGCAAAGCTGAGGGCATCCTGCTGACCGGTGCCAGCCTCAGCGGGACAGAGGCAGCAGATGGCCTGGCCCTGGGGTGCCTGGCACAAACAGACAAGATTCCCTAGGCCTCAGCATCACTGGCAGAGGAGAGGGACATTAGGAGACGTCCCTGAAGGAGGAAGGACATGAAGCTAGGGTTGCCTGTGCCACTGGAATGCTTGTGTGGCAAGAAGTTGCAGAACCACCAAATACAGGCTTAGCAGAGGCACCCCACTGACACTGGGCTGGTGGTGAACTAAAGAAGTTGACTTCCCCAGCCCCCAAGCCACAGCTAGCATTTCCTCCACAGTGCTGACTTTAAAAGATGGAAGAAAAGCAGTCACCAGGCAGAAGAAGGGGACACAAAGCATGTCCCCAGCCATTGCCTGCACTAACCAAGGACTTCAGCCCAAGGAGAGAGGCCATGGTGGACCCTGGCTGAGTTGCTTGTGGCCTTGGAAGGGAGGGGAAACAAAGGGAGTGGACACATAAGGGGCTGCAGAAAAGGGCGGAAGACGCTGGAAGGTTTATGATGAGAGCCAGCATCTGCAGACCTGGAGTGGTACACGGCTCTGAGAGTATGCCTTGTCCCTCGTCCATCCCTACCACCACCTGAGGCTCAGGAAAGGGACACAGGGGCCACGCACAGCTCCCTGGAACACTGAGCTTTCCACACATGGACACACGGACTCTTGGATATATCCTTACAAAAAGGACATCACAAACACATTGAGAGCAAGAACACCCAACCCACCAAGGCACACAGCATGTAGAGAGAAGCTGTGAGAAACGGACCTAGAAACAAACAGCAACTCAGAGGCATCCATTCAGAAACCACTCCCCCACCTCAATGCACACCAAGATCTCCAGGACTGTGACTCAGTCACACAGACTCACAGGCAGATACTCCCAAGTCGCTGAACACAGATAGAAACATGGATACCTTCCCCTCCCCCCACCACATACACATAACATGAGCTCATGGCCTCACAGAAAAAGTTCTTAATCCCTACTAGCTGTCCAGGGAGCCTCTGACCACCTTAGCCACTATGTCCCAAGACATGATGTTTCACAGAGGTGACCTCATGAATCAAGAGGCAGGTGGTCCATCCCCAGTCCTGCACAGTGGACTCAGGGTACCTTGTACCCATCACCTGGATCCCCTGCGATCCTCGAGACAGAGGCAAACCCTGGCCATGACGACCTTGCTTGGAGTCCTAAGCCTGCCTACACCCACTGGGTAGACACCTGGGAGGAACAGGTCACAAATAGGCCCAAGGGAAAGGCTGTGGTCACATCAGTGTTCCAAGTCAGCCTAGCACCAGGATAAGGTACAGAAGGAAGAGGAGTGTGCTCTGTGAACTGGATGGATGGATGGATGGATGATGGATGGATGGATGGATGAGTGAGTGATGCTAAGACATCCCAGGACTTGCGTCTCCGAACCTCAGAATGCCTTTGAAGTAATTCCTCTTTCCTTTGCCCAGTGTCCAAAAAGCGGGGGAAAAGAATTCTCTTTCAACCAGACCCACCAGAAATGAGGCACAGTTTCCTGGCAACCACTATCCTTGGAGAAGGAAGAGGCCTCTGAGACCAACCATCCTCTTGTCTCTTTCCAGGAGTCAACCCTTGGGACAAACCTGGGTGACTGAGATCAGAGGCCTCTCCCCTCTTCTCCAAGGGGACACTCCCAGTCATTCTTCACCCAAGTTCCAGTCCCCCCTTTCTGGGTTATCTCTTCCTCCTGCTGTACTCAACACAGAGTCTGGTATATTGCAGGCCCTGAACAAATGGATGGTAAGAAATAAATGCCAACAAAATAAGATCAGCCCACAGGGGAGGGGTGGTTCTGAATACTCAGCCTGGCCCTCTTCCCTCCATCTCCATCTACTGGCACAAGTCTTCTGGGCTCATTCCCTGGGAATCTCCCTGCACAAGCCCCTGGAGGGAAGGCAGAGGGCAGGAGGGCCTCTGGGGTCCTTTTGCTCACCACCCCAGGGGGAAGAGGGGGGGAAACAAAACCAACAACACAAAAACTGTAACACCAAGGCCAAGCTATGCCTTCTCCTACACTGGGGAAGGGTCTGGCCTTCCCAGAACTACGGGAGAAGGTAAAAAAAGAAAAGGGCTGTAAAGGCCATGCCTGGAGCAAAGCTGCAAAGAAGAGTCTTACAGGAGCTGGAGCGAACTGACAGGGTACGAGGAGGGGAATATGGAAGCCAGCCATGCCTCGGAATGGGGATGTCATCCGTGGGGGAGGGGACTTCTGCAGCCACCCGGGAAAGCGAACTAACTCCCTGAAGAGCAGGGGCCCCAACCCTCTCCCCCTCCCCAGCCACTGGCCTGGGGCTTCAGTCCCTCCCCCTGCTACAGCTGGGCCGAGTCCTGCACTCCAGGCAGTGGGAGGGGCGGGACCGAGCCCCTTCAGTGAGCTTAGCCCAATGGGGGGGTCCTCCCCGCACCTCCCTAGGGCCACCATCCTCCGTGGGGTAGGTGAGTGCGTGACCCCTCCTTGACCCCGAGCCCCACGACCACCCGCCCTCCAGGGAAAAAAAGACAGCCATTGGGTCCGCACCCCCAGCTCCTTAATGCGACTCCGCCAGCTGGGCGCACACACCCACCTCTCAGCTCCGGTGAACGCGAGCCCTCCAAAACGGGCGTCCCTAAGCTTGGGGGTTCGCAGCGCCCCCGCCCCGCGCGCACGCGCGACCCTCCCTCCCTCGCCCCCCCGCCCCCCGCGCCAGGCCGACCCCGGTTCGCGCCCGCCGGCGCGGCGCGCAGAGGGGGTGCGCTTGCTGCAGGAGCGGCGCGGGGGCGAGGGTGCACCCCGGGAAGGTCATGACTCTCTGAGGCCGGGGGGGGGGGGCTACGACGGGGGGAGGGGCATGCCGCATTTTGGGGGTGGGGGCTGGCCCCCATGGAAAGCACCTGATGTGGTGGGGGAAAGGGAGGGGGGCGTTGCGGGGAGACCCGCAATGACGGCGCAGCCCCCCGCCCTCCAACCCTGAACCGCCCCTCGGTGCTCCGAAGCCGAACCCCAAGTCCGTGTCCCCGCCCCGCGCAGACCCGGCTCCCAGAGCTGCTTCCCCACCCCACCCCACCCCCAACCTTACCTGCGGCTACAGGTGTAAGCGCGGGGCCCCCAGCCCCGATCCCCCGTCGGGCGGGGGAAGGGAGAGCGGCCCCCTACGCCCACCGCCCGGGCTCTCCCCTCCCCGGCAGCCTTCGCCACCGCCGATGCCCTTTGCTGCAATGCGAGAGCCGCCGCGGCCGCCGCCACCGCCACCGAGCCGGCCCGGGCCCCGGTCGCCCCGGTAACCACGACTCCACCTGGCGCTGCGCGGCGCGCCCGCCGCCGCCGTGCACATCGCCCTCCCCGGCCCCCTCCCCGGCGCGGCCCCGCCGGCGCAGCCCCGCCGAGCGGCGGCCGAGGCTGGTGGCTGCGTCGCCGCGGTCACCCGATACGCCGGCCCGCCGCCCGGACTCGGGTTGCAGCAGGAGGGAGGGAGGTTAGACAGCCCAGAGGAAGGCAGGGGGAGGGGCTGTGGCTTGCTGGAACCACCGGATCTCTTCCCAGGGTCCTCCTCACTGCCTCCACCCACACGGGTGGATCCACCGCCTGCACCTTCAGAGCCCACGACCCACCCCCCCTCGCCAGGGTCTCGGCCCTGCACCTTTGCCCTTTTCATTCTTCCCTGACTGAATTCCCAGCTGAGTCTGGAAGGCGGAGACTGCTTAAGTTTTCTGGATGGCTCTGATCTTGCCTTGCTGGGGGACTGTGGCCCCTTGCTAAATGTCTCCGACTTTACAGAAAGAAACCTCGGCGTTATCCTCGGAGACAAAGAGGGGGTTAAGCTCCAAGTATCAAGTTAATACCAAGATCCTGCACACAGCCTGAGCGAAGTTTCCTCTCCCCATTAGAACAGAAGACAGCTGTGGACAGACCATAACTGAGACCACAGAGTCCAGCCTCACTCACATCAGTCACCCCAACCCTTCCCCTCCCTTGGTTGTTCCTCTGGGGAACCCCAAACACCTTCACACACTGCACCCTGTTTTCTGCCTCATTGACAGCCTAGTCCCAACCACTTTGGTCTCCACAGCACACTTGCTCTCACTCAAGACAAGTGTGTTGCACTTGTCCTCCAGTCTTGGGAAAAGACACATCCTTATTCCAGAGTTGGGCCAAGTTGGGGCTGTAGTGGGCTCTGTGCCCTGTAAGTCATGCTAAATGTGTCAGTAGATTACTAGAGTTGAGTTATGCCCAATTCAAAACGCCTGCACTGTAGAGGCTTGTCATTTCCTGAGTGGCCACAACGACCATTCATTTACTTGTCCTTGAAAAAGTCAAACCTTGCCACCCTTGGGTGCATGAGGATCTGGACAGCATACACTGGATTTGCTGCTCCCACTCTTCCCCACACATGTACAAGATCAACCTCCCCTAGCTGAGACCTTCCCAGGTTGTCCTCTCCCATTGCAACTCTCACTCCCTGGTCCCATCTCCCTGATTGGACAATAAATACCCTGAGAAACTCAGCTCCTACATCTTGTCTAAGCATGCCACTGTCTCTGCTGACATCTATCTTTCCATCAGGCACACTGAGGTTTGGTGAGGAACTGGGTAATCAACTCAGAACCAAAGGCTATATACCCCAATTTTTTTTAAATGGAGATTAAACCTTGACATAGCAAGAAGAGAGGGAGAAAGACATCATGTAGCACTTCCTGGTCAGAAGACAGGGGAAGGTTGAGTGTGTTCAGAAATGGAAGAGTAGGATGTGAATGGGGGGTGGGGAGGGATAAGATGATCTCAGTGTGGGGGGAGGGGCAGAGTAAAGAATAAGAAGCTCCCGAAAAGCCATGGAGCAAGACAGAAGTTCCCCTGTTTAAAGGAGATTCTTGTATATATGCAAATGTTTTAAACCAGGGAATTGTCCCTCAAAAAGTCTGTTCCTTCAAACCAACTAGGTTTGGGGAAGTAGCCATAGGTAAGCAATTAGACAATAGGGGGTGGGGATGTGAGTAGAGGGCATAGGAAGTCTCCTGAAAATAGGGGTTCCTACATAAAAGGAAAGGGATGCAAAATAATTCTCAGTGTCCCCCTTCCAAAAAAAAAAGCCTTCCCAAAGCCAAGCTCCAGCATGGATTTGGGGTCGGGGTGGAGGTGGGTGACTCACCTGGGCCGGCTGGCCAGCCCCGGAGGGGGCGGAGTCGCCATGGAGGTGGGAGCAGAGGGAGCTGAGGAGGCACACAGGGTCCACGGTCCAGCCACCAACCTGTGTGTGTGAAGCCAGGGACACCCCATTAGGGGGAGCGGGCAGGAGCCGCTGGGGGGCTGGGATAGGATAGGCAGGGGCATTCCTGAGCCTTGGCACAATAGAGGGACAATGGGTCTCTCATACGAGCTGGGTCTCCAGAGCCTGGGTCATTTCTGGGTGTCTGTCCTTCCTCTCTGGCAGGGTAGAGTCTTCCCTATATAAGACCCTGACATCCTGATCACCAGCTCCTCCCTGGTAAGGGCCTTCTCACTCCTCATTATGTATGTCCCCTTCACCCTCACAGACACGGGGACCACTGAGCAAGACAGGCTCACCCCAGTTATCTGTATAGACAGCGTATCCTTCTTCCATGTCATCTTGGTGGATGTGTCTTCCTTCTACTCCAAGGCCATCTGCTCTGATTTCCCCAGAATTTGCTTGTTCCCTGTGGCCTTCTGTCCTGCCTCTCCGTTGCTCCTTTCCTCACTCAAGTACTTGGCAAGCCAGTGCCATGCTCTGGCACCAGTTACTTCATGGCAACTGAATAGGCCCTGGTGGGTGTCTGCTACTCACCCTCTGAGGGAGTGAATGGATTCACGACAGAGGAAAGGAATGAACGTGTGATGGGGTTGTGCTTGTGTTCATTCCCTGAGTATTTGCAGAGTACTTACTGAATGTTTACCAGCCAAACTCCTTATGCCAGCAGCCTTTGAGGCTGGAAACATCTTCCCTTCCAAGCCTACCACCTTTTGAAGCTGCTACCTATTTTCGGCTTTTTCCAGCTACCCCTCCCTGGACAGCTCCAGTTCCTCACCACTCCAGTCTGTCTACCCTCTGAAAATTACCCTCTACTTCACTATACCCCAACATGAGCACTCGGCACCAACTGGACCCACAGCTCCTTACCAGGCCCAATGACCCATCATTTCAACTTCTGAAGTCCAGATCACTCTCCTGCCAGCTCCTCCTTCAGGGGCCTTTCTCCTGCTCCCTAATCATCACAGGCTTCCTTCTCTTCTTAGACTCCATTAGACCTAGATGGTGCTTAGTCTCAGATCTCACATCCCATGTCCATATCTGCCTCAACTATGCTCAGGTCTCCCAGCAGTGGTCCCTCTGGAGTCTAGCACTGCACATCTGGTGTCTAGCCCCACCCACTCCTTACATTCTGCTTTGCCTTCCCATATGCATCCTTTCCCTTCTGTTTTTCTCCAAGGCACTGACATCTCCCTGTCCCCATCCCCATATTTTCCCCAATCATTGCTGCCTAAAGCTTAGCCTCTTCTCCCAAACCCCTAGAGATTCTTTCTCCCCTCCTCCTGCTTCCAGCTCCCCAAGCACCACAGACCCCTCGCCTATCTCCAGACCCTACCTTCCAGCCCTGCTTTGTCAACTGGTCCCACAAGTCTCCCTCCCACGCTGTTCTGCACCAGCCAGAGGGTAACACTCCCAACATCCAAGTCTGGGTTCATGAAGACTCCACCCCCTTCTAAACATTCTCCTCCTCTGCCTGTTCAAATCCCACAGTCTTTCTAGGCCTTGTTTGTGTAGGTACCTTTCCCTTCTGGGAGCTTTCTGAGCAGGCCTTTTCACCTGATGTCCCCGCCCCTCAATCCCTCCCAAAGGGCTGCATCTCTTAATAACAGAATTTAAGCATCCTTTCTCTCCAGTTAGTAGTATTCATGGCAAATGTCCTTAGCTGGGAAGAAAGGATGACATTTGATGACAAATTCCCCTGTCCTACCCTCCCCCTGAGCCAGAGCACACAGAAGGAACCCCCTGAAGGGGTCCCTGAGGACCAAGGCGATACTCTCCTCTCTCAACTCCTCCTAGTCCCACCCTGGACGATGTTCCCAGGACTCTGGGGCTAGGAAAAGGCAAAAGCCAGACAGAACAGGAGATGATATCAGGGGGATGGACAGGATACAAGAAATGTGCCAATGGCTGGGAGTCTGACCTAGTGGTAGAGTGCTTGCCTAGCATGCACGAAGCCCTGGGTTCAATTCCCTGGAACCACATACACAGAAAAAGTCAGAAGTGGTGATGTGGCTCAAGTGGCACAGTGCTAGCCTTGAGCAAAAAGTGTCCAAGGACAGTGCCCAGGCCCTGAGTTCAAGCTCCAGAACAGGAAAAAAAAAAAAAAAAAAAAAGAACCAATGTCCCAGTCACATCCACTACTACCTGGAAAAGGGAGCAGCATCCGACACCCCAAAAATGTGAGTGAAAAGATGCTGATGGGATTTACTACCATTCATTTGTTCTGTCTCCCAAAGGGGACAATGTCAGAGTCCTAGCAGCCACTACACCAGCAACCATTAAGGCACACCCCACCCTTCCCCGATACAGGATTGAAGGCAGAATACTAGTAGTCACAGCTGAGAATACTAGCGGTCATAGCTGAGAATACTAGCGGTCACAGCTGAGAATACTAGCGGTCATAGCTGAGAATACTAGTGGTCATAGCTGAGAATACTAGCGGTCACTGCTGAGAATACTAGCAGTCATAGCTGAGAAGCTCACGCTTGTGTAGAGGGGTACATTCAGGGCACATCAGCATGTGGATAAGATCGAACAGGAAGCACCCATATGAAGAGACAGGTTCTGGTCTGCCCCCCTCCCTCTCACAACCTTCCTGATGGCACCAGAGAGCCAAGGCGCTGGGCATAGAGAAGGAGGGGTGGCCAGATCAGAGAGGAAAGAGCTCTAAGAGACCCCAATTCTGGACTCTGTCCTTGCAAGAACTAGGAACAGGTCAGACTCAGCCTAACGAATCAGGCTCCTGAGGCCTCCGGTCCAAGCTCCCCAACCCCACCACTGGGTACAACCTCGGTGCAGCAGGTCGGGCCCCCAAAGCTGCCCCTTCCCTCCCTGCCAAGGGCTCCTCTAGGACAGACACACCTTCCTGCACTTGTACCCAAGCAGCCTGGGACCAACTCCAGGTGCTCCAAATTCCAGGTGAGCACAAGAGGCTTGGAACCTGAGCCCCACCTGCCTCCCCAGCCCCCCCCCCCCCCCCCCCCCCCCCCCCCCCCCGCTCACCTGCTCGCGCATGCGGTCCTGCTGGCCCCGCAGGGCCAGGGCGTGCTGCGGGTACTTGCTCTTCAGGTGGTCCATGAAGGCATCCCGCTTGCGGTCGGCATCCGCCTTCTGGAGCCCGCTGAGCGCCTCCAGGCTCTGGGCAGCGATCACCGTGTGTCGCCGCTCAGACGTGTGCACCAGCCCCACGTTGGAGAAGCGCCGGCCCCCGCTGCCCCCGCCGCCCCCGCCCCCCAGGGTCCGGTACTCCCTCGGGTACTCGGCATCGTCCGCAGACAGCATGGGGGGGCTGCTCCGCTCGGGATCTGCGAGAGGGGAGAGGGGCGCGGTGGGTCATGGCGCGTCCGGCCTGGCGCGGCCCAGCCTCCACCCGGGATCCTGAAGGAGCACAGAGGTTTCTGGGGTGTCACCCTAAACCGGGCTGCCAGGTGGAAAGTGCGCCTGGGGCCCCCCCGGGGAGGGCTGGGGAGCAAAGCCAGGAAGCAGCCTGCTCCTCCTCCGGGGGTCTGGGGCCTGTCACTGCGGGTGTGCTGTCCTTCAGAGCAGGGAAAGGGGTGCGTAAATAAAGGGCGCAGGAAGGCATCCCGGACACCTCTCCAGAACATTCTCTAATGTGGCCTTCGCCTCCTCCCTCAGACTGGCCTGTCCAGTGCATGGAGCCTTAGACTGAGGCGGTCATGGAAAGGAATCAGGAGGCAGGAGGGAATGAGGCCAGAGTCCTCTGGGGAACTTCTCAAGGGGATGGAGGACCAGGGTCTAGGACAAGGGACAGCTCTCTCTTCTCCCCAGACAGACAGATGGACAAGAGAGGTTGGTCACAGAAAGAACAGTGAGAGATGGGTTAAAGACAAACTTACAGAAGAAAGCAGACAGAACAGCTTGAGCCCTGCCCCTCCCATCTCCCCTCCCCTTCTTCTTCCCAACACAGGCAGGTTCCAGGCCCATAAGAGACTCACAGAGGACAAAGGACAGTGCGAAATGAGGAAAAATTAAAAAGGCCGGGGGTTGAGGTCTCCATACAAAGCTCTGAACCCCTTCAGAAATACCCAAATACCAACCAGCCACTTCCCTCCCTCCAGGCTTTCCCAGGCCTAGCCCTGCTGTTCTCCACCCTCTAGCCAATCCTCACCCCTTGGGGGCTGGAGGCCTGGCTGGGGGCCCACCTTAACCATATCTCTAGGCATGATGCATAGATTTGCCTTTGCTCTCTCTCAGAATTGTCACTCCCACTGGAATAAACAATCTGCTGGGGTCTCCCCCACCATCATCAACCTGAGTGGCACACCCCAAATAACTCCTAGAACTGGAGCATCAGGCTCTGCCAACCAGGCATATCCTCTACCACCTGACACCAGGGGGTCCTTGAAGAGTGGGTTCTCAGCACCTTCTTTCCTCCACAAGCCATGGTTTGCCAGGCCTGCTATCAGGTCATAGTCATCACCCCTTGCCCAACCACAGATGAAAAGAAGAGCCAGCTTGGTTCCAAGGACAGACACACATGTGCATGCACGTGCGCGCACGCGCGCACGCGCACACGCTCACACACACACACACGCGCGCGAGCACACACACACACACACACATGTACCCTGGGCTGAGGCTGGAGCAGGCACATCTGACATCTGGAGAACAGAGGATCGTGAACCTTCCACCAAGACCATAGAGAGTAGATACCATGGACACTACTCTCCAGAGCCTTTCTATCACCTCCATGGCCTGAGAGCCCCCAACTCTCCTGTGGTATGGGTATTAGTGTAACCCCCTTTTCAGAAATGGCTGCTGAGGTTCCAAAGCCCAGTGACAAGCCCAAAGCCACAAGTGATGCAGAACTGCTTTGACCCTCGTGCTCATTAGGTTTGCATGGCCATGCTTCCTCTGACAGACGACGATTGACGATTGTTTATTGAGTGGAGCGGGCTCTGACCAGCAGCACCACACAGCACCACACTGCGTGGGCTTGCTTGTTTACCTGCTCCTGGTCTCCCCATCACATCTGCTAATCTGGAGTTGCTCCTCTCTTCCCAAGTATTCTTCTCTCTCCCCTAGTCACCGTTCTCTGCTCTCTCCCTAGTCACCATCCCCAAAGTGAGATCCACATACAGAGCTGACTTTGAGAGAGCCATTGTGTTTAATTTCAATTCATACCTGTGTTTTCATAAGGGTTAGATCAAATCCCAATGAGAAGTCAAACCACTGGCTTCATTGTTCTTAGGGATGGCAGTGAGATAAGGTCTCCCCTCAAATGTTTTTAAGTTCAAAGTGAGTTGAATTAACAAAAACAAACAAATAAACAAACAAAAAACCTGCAACTGGACAGGGTGGCTTATGTCTGTCATCCTAGATAGATATCTGAGGATCATGGTTCAAAGCCAGCCCAGACAAATCCATCAGTAAAAAAAATTAATCAGTGAAAGTATCTCAAATGGTAAAAGCACCAGCCTTCAGTGAAAATACTAAGCAAGAGCACAAGGCTCACTAAGCGTGGTGGCTCACACCTGTAATCCTAGCTACTCAGGAGGCTGAGATCTGAGCCAGCCTGGGCACTAAAGTCCATGAGACTCTTTATCTCCAATTAACTACTAGAAAACCGGAAATGGCTCTGTGGCTAAAGGGGTAGGATGGTAGTCTTGAGCTGAAGAGCTCAGGAACTTTCCCTGGCCCAGAATTCAAGCCCTGACCAAAAAAAAAAAGCACAAGGCTCTGAATTCAAGCCACAGTACCAGCACAAAAACAAAGAAAAATAGGGGCCAGGAGTTTGGCCTAGTGGTAGAGTGCTCACCTAGCATGCACGAAGATCTAGGTTCGATTCCTTGGTACCACATACATAGAAAAAAGCCAGAAGTAGTGCTGAGGCTCAAGTGGTAGAGCGCTAGCCTTGAGAAAGTCCAAGGACAGTGCTCAGGCCCTGAGCTCAAGCCCAGGACTGGCAAAAAAAAAGAAAGAAAGATAATAACAATGAGTTAATATGATGCAAATGGAATTCCCTAACATAGAGGAAATGGGGAAGACCACTGTGGACTGAATGAGGCTAGGAATACTAGGGCCATCTTGCCGAGAGCCCAATCTCATCCTTAATAGCTTGTGGCAACCGGGGTGGCCAGTGAATAGAAATCTGCAGCTCCACTGCATACTGATAAACAAGTGGAAACCTCTACATCCCAGGAGCCCTCTCTGCCCAGGCCTTGCTAGACCTAGCTCTGGGTCCAGCCCTGGCTTTGTTGGACCAGGATACCTCCATTCTGGTTCTAGAATTCCTTATCCTATCACTACTCCATGCTTCCCTATATTCTCTCCATGCCAGTCCTCTTTCCTGGAGGGGAGGGGGTTGTAGATCTTAGTGTGTCTGGGGGGTGGGAGAGATGATTTGCAAGTTTGAGGTGGGCAGTAACTATGGGAGACTTGGGTGGGGGGGTAGATAACAGTCCAGGGGAGAACAAAATGGAAGCGCTTGACTCAGGTCTCATTGACTCCTTCCTTCTGGCAGGGGGAGAGGTCTGTTGAGTAGGCTTTGGCAAAGAGTGGAGCAAGGAAGAACCCCTCAATGCCTCTAGTGGGTCAGGACTTCTCCCTCAAGACACAGGAGGTGCCTCTAGGGTGTCAGAGACAAGCAGCTGTCTCAGAAAGGCAGATTTGAGAAGCTTTACAGTTTAAGAACCTTTTAGATGTTGGGCTTTATTAAACAAAGGAGGGAAGCTGAGGCTCAAGAAGGCTGAAGCCTGGGTCACCCTGGCTCCCTTGTGATTACACATTGAACTTGTCTCTGCAAAGACTGCTGGAAGTAGAGCTAGGATACCTAGCAGAGGTTTCTGGTTGGAACAGTCCTGTTGTCCTTAGGACAGCCTGGGTCTGAGGATCGCTCTGGAGCCTGAGGATATCTGATGTCAGAACAGGGAGGGAGACACACAGCCAGGGACAGCAGTTTAGTCAGTACCTCCTTGCAGGGAGCCTAGGCCAGCCTTTCCTTTCAGGATTTGGTATTCATTCGGTCAACCTATAAGCCTCTTCCCTACTGAGTCCCAGGTCTAATCTGGAAAATGGGGGGTTAACCTCCAAAACACTGCCCCCAGGGTGAGTGAGAAGCTTTGACAATGGAGGAGAAAGTGCATTGTTTTCAGTGAAAGACATTCCTGACCTGTGGATGTTGGGCCCCCAGCAGGGTGAGCTCCCTATTCCCTCAGAGTCTATTTTAGCCAACAACCAGTCCTTCAAGCTGTCCTGACCCTTTTCCAACTGAGCAACCCAGGGAAAAAGCCAGGGAGATTGATTCCAATAGAGCAAGCAGCAGGATCCAGGCCTCAGGCACTGGGCAGATCAATGCTTCCCGTCGGTGTTCAGGAGGTGCTAAGGGATCTGGGCTGTGTTCCATGAGGGAAGGAGATTGAACTTGAGGGCCCAGTGGTAGAGAGGCAGGAGCAGGGAACTCGGGGTGTGGGGGGGGAGCAGAACTGGGCATACTGGGACAGGAATGTGGGGATTAAGAGCCAGAGAAATAAGGGAGGGGTGATAGGGTCTCCCTTCTCTCCAAGGAGTATACAAGGCCAACTATCATGTCTTTTTAAAAAACTTTTGCTTTGTTTGTTTAATGTTGCAGTGATTGATTGATTGATTGATATAGGATCTTCCTATGTAGCCCAGGCTACCCTTGAACCTCCAATCCTCCTGCCTCAACCTCCCAAGGACAGGGATTATAGTTGTTTGTTACCATACCTAGCTCTAAGATCAGAGGGCATAATGCCTGGTCACCAGGCGTTCACAAACTGGAGCATCTGAATGTGGGGAAGGGCAGGGGCTGCCCCTCAGTCATCCTAAACTGAGCCTGGGCGACGGAGGTAAAAGCAGCTGAGGTGGGGGTAGGTGGGAAGCAATGGGTGCCCCCCAGTGGAAAGTAGCAGATAAAGGTGCAGGTGCTTGGGAAGACAGCGACATTGTTATTTGTTCCACGGATTCCAAATTATACGTATATTTATGGGCCTGACTTATTTTTATCCTCCACCGCATTCTTTTACATGAGATCACTGTAAGCTCATTATGAGAATCAAGATCCCAACATCTTAGTGACACCATGTCATAAGCACTCATGCTCTCCCCACCTGGCATCTTTACCCCAGATGTCACTCTCTACTCTGCTGTCCTCTAGCTAGAGTCAGGCAATGTTTGTATATGACATCATCTTCAGAGAAGAGAATGGGGAGAGGGGAGCAGGAGGGAGAAGGCAGGAGAGAGACAAAACAGAGAAAGTAGAGGGAGAGGAGCCACAGCTACAGAAAAGAGGAAAGGACTTTGGGGAAGGAACGGTGCTGGCAGGCAGTCTCTGGACCCCGAAGCTCAAAACCCTGTCTCCATCTCTCTGGACATCAGAAGCCAAGCAAGGGCTCTGTCTGTCACAAGTGTGTCCCTTGTCCCCTGTCTGGGCAGAGGTAGGGACTGAGATGCAGCCATTGCAGGAAGGGAAGACAGAAAGCTCTCAGAGTGATACCAACTTGAGAATCCACAGAGCACCCGGCGTTAGGCAGAGTGAGGAGTGCATGGAGGTAGCTAAAAAGGGGACAAGGCCTCACACTCCACAGTGTCATGTCCGTGCACATGCACATGCACATGCATACACACAGCATGAGGCTCCTCCATCCCCTTCCACAGCTGAAGCAAGAGGAGCCCGAGTCACCCAGGAGGAGCCCTGAGGCGCTGCCACCACCAATTGTGCCTGACAACTCCTTCCTGCTACCAGGTCAGGAAGCAAGCTGAACATGGAAGCTGGAGGTCAAAGGCCAAAGGCTACACAGGACTAGCTCTTAGTCAAGCTCGGCACCCACCCAGTGAAGGCCTCGGTTTCTGCCTCTGGGTGCCTGGCCTGTGCCCAGGCCCCTCACCTTGCTATCTGTGAGTCCTTGGAGCAGAAGATCATCTGTGTCTGTTTTCTAGAACCAGCTTTTCCGCCCCATACCACAGCAACCAAAGTCATTTTCCGGGCAATTGCCTTTCTGTAAACATTCCTGTATAATATCCCCCCAAATTGCTAAGGCCCAGCACCCTGTTGAGTCTCCCTGTCACTCTAACAAAAGCCTTGGAGAGGGGGGGAGGCTAAAGGATAGAGCTGATTGAGGGGAGCTGGCAACTGGACTGAGGATTTAGAAGGGGTTCTCAGTCCCTAGTCTGGGTCCCCAAAACCTGCACCCCCTGGGATTCCCCCATACTTTTCCAACCCAACTATCTCCCCCTAACCCCCCCAAAAATGTTCAAGCCACCTCAGCTTGTCTGAGTTGGCAGCAAGAATGGGGAGAAAGAGGCAGGGGATGCCATCAGAGGGGAGGTCTGGGAGGAAAAGACACTGACAGCCTAAGGGAGATTAGACAATAATGGTGACTTCCTGGTGGCATGAGACAGAGATGCTAAGGAGACAAGGCAAGGCCAAATGAGCTATCATCATTGGGTACCCAAGGAAGGTCAAGACCCCTCTCTCTGGCTGTGGTCTATGATTGGGAAGATGGAGAAGAAAGAAGAGGCCAGGGCGAGCCCATCCCCACGCAGGTGGATCCTACCCAATACCCAGGCTCTGACAGTGGTAAAGGGAAGGTGGGCAAGGTCAGAGGGCATTGGGGGATCCTTGCTAGAAGACACACCTGAGGTCCCTTCCCCTTCCCCAGAAGTTTGCAGAACCTGGAGGCCTCTCCTCCTGGCACAGCCAGGGAGCTGACAGCCTGAGTCACCATATGGACTCCCTACTCCAGAGGTAGTGGGGCACTGGTGAATCTGCGACCTATGTCCCTGTGGGTTTTCATACCAAGGCCCAGGACCCCTGCTTCCTAGCCCCAGGAGCTAGGGCATTGGGGACTTAGGACACAGGAGATGACAGAGCCCTGGAGGCAGCCAGGAGCACTGGAGCCATGGAGGGAGGCAGGGAAGGTGCAGGGCACTGCCAGTCACAGCTTCACGGAGGCAGAAAAACACAAACCAATTTGTGCAGATTTAAAACCCACCGAAGGCCACTTAGTTAGTAAACGAGTTGGAATCTAATTAAAGGACCTCATCAAGGCTGGAGAAGGAGAGCTCACCTGCCTAGGAGCTGGGAGGGTGCAGCCTGGGCTTCAGCTATTCCCAGCAGAGCTTCTAGAGCTTTCTAAAGGGAGAGAGCATTTGGAGACTTGGGCTAGGCTTGGGGGTGGCTGAAACAGATGCCTCTCTTGCTGACGTTTCCTTCTTACCTACCCTGTTCTCTCTCCCAGAGTGGCGGCAGGCCCAGGATGGGCTGGCAGCCCACCTTAGACGGAGCACACCCCTGAAGTCTAGATTAGGTGGTCCCAAGGATAGAAATGGGGGGATTGAGGGCCTGGCATCTTCGTTGCCAGCCCCTGGCTTGGCTACCACCTCTACTTACTGCCTAGTTCTGTAGCTATGAAGTCTCTGCACTCTCCCCAGACTCCATCCAACTCCCCAGGAGCCCAAGCACATGGCAGCTCTCTCACCCTGGTGGCCCGAGACACGTCTCTTGGGTAGACATGTCACCAGAACTTCCTAGATCACCAGACCTACTATCAGAAAACCACTCCATGCTCTTACCTAGGCAGACGCCTTTCACCATAGAGAAACCAAGGCACACAGAACAAACCTGACAGGTCATCCATGCTGACCCTGGCTGTGGAGCCAGAAGCAAAACCCAGGTGTCCTGGGCCCTGGAGACAAGAACTTTTCCATTTCACTATGCCGCTTCCCAGAAAGCAACTGCCAGGGGAACCCCTGCCAGGCCTTAGGCCCCAGGAGAGCAAGAGGAACAACCTCCAAATCAGAAAACAGGCAGAAGCATAGGGGCTCAAAAGGTATGTACAGGGATCACAGTCCAGCCCGGTGGGGGATGTACCCCGCACTGAAGTCAAGGTCTCCCTACATGACAACCCTACCACACACTCAGACAAGACCCCCTCTTTGTAAAAGGCCCACAAATCAGAATTTCAGTTACACAGCCCTCCCTCTTCCCGCGGCTCCTCCCCTCCCACACACAGCCGGCAAAGCTGTGGCATTAGCCAAAATTGTCACTGAATTTCTGGATGACAAAGCTCTGCTCAAACTCAGCTCTGCCGCTGATTAGTTGTGTGACCTTGAGGAGGTCAGAGGCCTCTCTGAGCCTCAGTCCTCTCATCTGTTTAAACAAAACCAAACAAAGCCCATCTCAGACAGCCCTGTAGGTTATACACAATGGCATCAGCCAAGGGGGTGAGTGGGGGTCACTTCCTTCCCATCTACCCCACAGCCTCATTTTCTTTCGCTGGGCTGTCAGAGCTGCATCATATGGGGACTGTGGGCTTTTACATTTTCTTATCTAATGAAAATTTTGCCTAATTGGCTTCCCTGGAAGGGAGTGGGGGTAGAGATCCAGGAAGGAGCGTGTCCAATCTGAGCCTGAGCTGGAAAAGCTGGGAACAGCCCTGGCGTGTGACGCTGTGTTAACAAGCTGACTCCCTGTGTGGCATCTCCACCGCTCACTCACGCGCCCAGGGAAGGTGTCCTGAAAGCCGCTCCTCTGAGGGGCAGTGGGGAGAAACACAGGCTGGGAGGGAGGAAGCGGGAAGGAACAGGAGATGATGGAGAGCAAGGCAAGGTGTCTACCCTCCTAGCTTGGGGGAGATGGCTGGAGCACTCCAGCTCAGGGTGCAGGCCTGGAGCCCCAGGTATGGGCAGAGGACCTTTGCTTACCTCAACCTGCTGCAAGCAGTGAAGACCCACTGGCTACTCTAGCCTACCAAACAGACATCCACATCAAGGATTCATAAAGACCTTCATACAGATTAAGCTGAAGACCCCACCTTGCCCAGAACATTTTCTATCCCCAAAGACTGTCTTCTCTGTGGCCAGGCTCTCCTCCAAGGCCTGTCCCAGCCCCACAGCCCCAACCCCAGACAGTTCCTTAGTCACCAGCATAATCTGGGCTCCTAGAGGCTCTAAGTACAGAGTCAATGGCTCAGATCTACATGTGGCTCTCACTTCTGTGGTCATACTTGTGTGGCCAGCACAGGCCCAGTCCAAGACTGCCTTGCCTGCACAGTCCACAGTCCCAGCATTCAATGAGACCCACTGGTGGGTCCCCAGCCAGGACCCAGGTCAATGCTCACACAGCACCCCACTCCCTGCCTGCACCTGGGATAAATGGCACACTACACCCATATGCACACATTGGTACACACGAGTCTGGGGCTCCCTCATGTGTCAGTCCGGCACATCTCTAGCTTTGGGTGAAAAATAGTGTAGAACTGCATTTGCTCATCCTGGGGATCTCTCAGGTACCTCCTCAAGTTCAGGGGTTCCTTGCTAAGATGCTTCCATCCCATTTCATATACTAGAGGGATGGGGCCGGAGACCTCAGGCCACCAGACTGATCAATGCTTAACCAGTAAGGCAACAGCAAGCCTGAAGTTCTCTTCTGAGATTGGAGTACTCTGAACCGTAGCTCTGCTTGGGCCTCACCCTAGGGCATGACACTGGGCACGTGATCACTCCAGCTTCCAAGGAGAGGCAAAAGAGCTCTCAGCCCTCACCTCTATCACCCTGTAAGTCAACTGAGAACAACCAGATCTGTACCCCATTACTTCCTCTGTCTAGGGGTACACAAATTAGCAGCCTAAAATGGGGGGAAAGGGTGCCCAGAGTTAGAAGATACTCCCTTGCCCGGCGACTATGTCCAGAGAAACTCAGGGAAAGTTCTTTCCATTTCTAACCTAAACCCTTCTATCACCCATCCCTGGAGAACTGGAAAGGCAGAGCCCAGGCTGAAGGGCAGGGAAAACAGTCAGTCTCTCTTCCATCTGAAGATTCAAGTCTCGCTTTTCTCCTATCTGCAATGCCATCTTGAGTAAAGAGGCCAAAACCTGGGCAGAAGGGTTTCAAGTGCTCGGGGTGCATTTGGTGACAGAGTGCTTGCCTATCGATCCCCAGCACCAAAAAAACAAAAGAAGTGGTAGATAAAAACCAGAAGAAGAGGGGCCAGGAGCGTGGCCTACTGGTAGAGTGTTCGCTCAGCATACATAAAGCCCTGGGTTCAATTCCTTGGCACCACATACACAGAAAAAGTTGGAAGTGGTGTTGAGGCTCAAGATACAGGCCCTGAGTTCAAGCTCCAGCAATGGCAGGAAAGAGAGAGAGAAAGGGAGAGAGAGAGAGAGAGAGAGAGAGAGAGAGAGAGAGAAAGTGAGAGAGAGAGAAAGACTCAATCCAGCCAGGCTTATTGGGTCCCTGGAAAATACAATGTAGTGGCAAAGTGAGACTTCTGATAGCCCTGTCCCAGGACCTTTTTTTTTTTCTTTGTGGGTCATAAGGCTTGAATTCTGGGCCTGGGCACTGTCCCTGAGCTCTTCAGCTCAAGGCTACACCCCTACCCTTGAGCCACAGCCCCACTTCACATTTTCTAGTGATTAATTGGAGATTAATTGGAATCTCTCTGTCCATCAAAGCCCAGGCTGGCTTTGAACTTTGAACCACGATCCTCAGATCTCAGTCTCCTGAGTAGTTAGGATTACAGATATGAGCTACCACACCCGGCCGGAAGGACCTAATTCTGGTTTTTGTTTTTTTTTTAATGGAATATAAAACTATTTATTGACCACTGTTCACCATTATTTACAATAAAAAAAAACAACAACATACAGTTGGGTAACATTCTGATTACTACAAAGTTGTTTTTCTGGCTTTTGTGGAACCAGTAACCCAATACTGAAAAAAATGGAGCCTACATGTTAGGAATGAGTTAGGGTAAAGAAAAAGCATGCAGGTGAACAATTATAAAATTTTGTGCACTCATTTAGGCCAGCAGGCCCTAAATAGTCCAAGTCTCTAACAGGACCTAATCCTTAATTCTCATAGTTACTGCATGAGGCTGCAAGTGAGAAAACTGAGGCCCAGAAAAGGGTGTTGTCCAAGGTGGGAGTGGGTAAAACTGGAGGAGCCTGATTGTAACCGAGGCTCTCAGCCCAGCCTCCATCTTTCCTGCTGTCCTCTTCTCCCCCACACTGATTTGCCATCTTATCACCCCTGTCTTTGTTTCATGAGGACCAGAATTCCCAAGTCTCCCTCAAGGAGAGATACACAAACAGAGGCCTGGTCCCCAGGATGGGGTGAGGACGGGACAGAGAAGGGCAGAAGTCAGCAAGCAAAGGAGCCACCTAGAAGCATGGAGCCCAGGCTGGAAGGGTCTTCACCGTCCCGGCAGGCCTCCTGTGGCTCCCCTTCGTCAAGCCCCTGGTGGGCACCTTGTGGGCACAAAGTTGCCTCCATCCAGCTGGCCTCCTCAGCCCATATAAAGACAAGACGGCAAGTCCTTCTATTTTTGAGCCCAGCAGTAGCCTCCCAGAATGAAGACCTCATTAGATCCACAGCACTCATCTCTGCGCCCTCCCAGGGGCCCACAAGAAGGTCTTGACTGTCCCTTCAAGAGCCTCTTCACCCTACACCTTCTCCCACGCCCAGCTCCTCCCTATGTGGCCTGGCCTCCAGCCTCTGCCATCTGTACTGCCTTTGGTTGGATGCTTCCCCCCCACCACCATGTCATCACCCCTCTTAGCTGGCGGCCTTCAGATTGGCTCCGATGGCCCTGACAAGGTCTCAGCAGTGCAGTGCATGACCCCTTTTTACTTCTGCTATTAAATGCCTTAACCAGCCCTCCCTCCACCCCTGTGAGGACAACACCCCTGCTCCAATCCCAGCACATACCTTCCCTGATGCCTGCTCCTGGGGCACAGGCTGCCGCCCCAACCTTGGACCTTAGGGGCCAGCTTGCTGCTCCTGCCTTGGCTGGGCGTCTCTCCTGATGGAGTGGGCTAAAATGGCTTGCTCTTCCAGGACACTTTCTTCCATCTGTCTCAGTGATGAGCCTCGCCCAGTGACTTGAGGGCTTTGCTCTGCATCTGATCTCTAGCAGCTGGCCTGTCGCAGCCCCACCAAAGTCCACTTAAGATGCAGACACCAGAGGGTGTGCCAGAAGTCTGAGGGAGCAGCTGCCCTGCCTGGCATTCTCTGGCTAGGGGGCTGGGGCCCTAGGTGCCCTGTCCAGTTGCCATCTCGGAGGCACGCTCAGCCTCCCCAGAGGGCTGAGAAACCGCAGCCCACAGGACAATAGCTGAGGCACAGTAACCACACAGTGCTGCCTCCCTGCGAACCTACTTCCTCCTCCCCAGCGCGGCCCCAGCCTGGCTGCCGAGGGCCCCAGGCTCTCTGAAGGAGAGGCTGCCCTTCCCCCAGCCGCTTCCCACACCGTGCCCGTGTCTGCATCCCATGCTCGCACAGTGGCTAATTCTGGCATCTCATCAGACAGTAATTATGGGGGGAGATGAGCAGTGCTGTCATCGCTATAGCTCGGCACCTGTCACCACGCCGCCATCCCAGACCGCTGGGATGGGCCGGAAGCTGAAGGGGAGGGGTGCAGTTGTGTGAGGAGCTCTAGCTCCCTCCTGTCTCTGCTACTCTCAGCCCCAACCCTCCCTTCCCATGGTGAACTAAGCGGCCTTTACCCATCCCGGGCTCCCGGTTATCCACAATAGCCCCTGAATGCAGGGTCATATGTCACCTGGACACCCATTTCTGTGTGATACAGCAAGCCAAAGGTCAAATCTCATAAGGCTCTGACCTTGAACAAGGCCTTTCACCTTTCCAAACCTGTTTTCTCAGTAGCAAAACAGGGGAAATAATTCTAACCTTGAGGGGATGAAAGGAGCTCGGGGAACTGGGCATGTGGCTTAGGGGCAGAGTGCTTGCTTAGCATGTGTGAAGCTCTGGGTTGTATTCCCACTACCACATAAACAGAAAAAGCCAGAAGTGGCACTGTGGCTCAAGTGGTAGAGTACTCTCCTTGAACAAAAGAAACTCAGGGACAGCACCTAAGCCCTGAGTTCAAGCCCCAGGACTGGCAAAAAAAAAAGTCTCTAGCACAGTGCCTGGTACATGCACAATCACATAGCCACTCAACAAACAATAAGTATCCACTCTGTATTAGGCAACAGGAGGGTGACAAGAGCAATGTAACATGGTCTAGCGGGGGTCATACATACTGAGGCCACACTGGTGTCTGGGCATTTTGTCTGGCTGGTTTATAGTTATCGTTGTTTCTTTGAATTATACTGCCTGTGAGGAGCATGTGTGTGTTTCTCCTCACCACCATCTCCACCATTCCCTATGGTCCTCACCACTGTTTCACTGCTGTGTCCTGCTCCTGAGGGTGCTGCATTTGCTGTACCCTTGAGTGAAATCAGACCAGCAGACTCAGAGATGATCTACAAAGCTACACTGTTCAAGGCAGAACATCCTGAGAGCCATGAGACAGCATCTGAGGGCTCAGGAAAACAAAAGATCAGAAATGGTCAGGAAAAGAATTAGCCAAGGAAAGAGCATAAAGAATACATGACAAAGGGAGAATGTAGAACCAGCGCCAAAAGAAGAAGAAAGAAAAAAAGGCATCTCAGGAGGAGACGGACCACAGAGGAACTCCATCTACAGAAACAAGGTGAAGGCTATTCATGTACAGCCAGGGATTAAAGCTAGACCTGAGAAAGGCCAACAGAGAGAGCCCAGTGGAGAGGCCCAATGGAGCCTGGGGTTATCTGTCTAACCTTGGGGAAGGTTACTGAACCATTTCCCCCTTATAAAAAACACAGAAGTTTTAGCACAGCACTCTGGAGACAACCAAAGACTTAGAACAGAGCCTAAGCTGGCACAAGGCTCCCAGTTCAGGCCCAATAAGTGCTGGCCCATGGGGCTTGCTCAATAGCAGAGATTTTTTTTTTTCTTTGAAAGCTCAGCAATGTCTGAATATACCCCACACCCTTGTCTGCTTCCCTCCCACCCGTTCCTGGCCCACTGGGAGCATGGGGCTCGTAGATCTGACACTGGGGGCAGTCACGTCCACCCACAGTGGCAAAGCCGCTCACCCCACAGGCGGGATCATGATCTTCACGGCACTCTTCTGAAGCCATCAGGTGTTATTCCACTCAGGTAACAAAGCAGGCCTGGACTGCTCCACCTCTTTAGAAAGGCAATGAGTCTCAGAAGGTACTGAGCGCTCCATCACGGAGGGTATCCAAGATGGGTGGGTGAAAGAAAAACATCCAAACCTCAGCTATTGGCCTTGTCTCTGTCCCTGCCAAAGCCTGCCCAGCCCCCAGCCCCTGGTTTTTGTTGGGGTTGCTGCTGGAGGGGGGGGTGGCCCCTGTGACCAGGAAGGCCAGGGGGGAAGGGCTGGGTCTCCAGAGCTCTGCCTTCTCCCTGCGGGGGGGGGGGGGGCGGAGGGAGGGAGCAGCAGGAAACATCCTTGCTTTTTTTAGGAAAATGGTAATTTTAATTAAGAGGCAGACAAACGAGTGCTTTGCAGATTGTCTCAGAGCAAAGTTATTAAAAAGCCATCAAGGCAGCGGCAGCAGCCACAGTGGCAAGGAGGGCAGCCTCCCCCAGCTGCCCACCTGGATTGCGGCTGACTGTCAGCTCCTGGAGAGGGGCTGAAGGATAAGGGGTCTGAGCACTGCTGACAGGAGTTCCTGCGGCCCCTCTTCCTAGGAGAAGGCAGCGGGCAGCTTCCCTCCCCCAGACAGCCCCCTGCGAACCCCAAAGGGTGGGACAGAAAGGGAACCAGTAACCAGGCCACCCCCGCTGGCACAGGATCTGGACCCTCTGCTTTCATGGAAGGCTCCCACGATGGAGGGAGGCACCCTTGGGTCAGGGGACACGCCACAGGGGCATGAAGTAGAAAAGAGATAATAGCAGGAACAGGGTCTCACAGGGCATCAGGGACACCGTCACCACAGCTCATGGCCTGGACCGCTGCTAAATGGTACCCTCCATGTTAGCTCCCCACTGAGGCACAGCATGCCAGCAGCACCTAGTCTGGTGCTGGCCTGGCCAGGAAAAGGCGCTCAATAGATCTTCATTGAGTGAATGGGGGAGGGAGGGAGGGAGGGAGGAAGTGACTGAACAAATGAAATGAATGAACGGACAGATTTGCAATGGCCTATAAACTAAACCACGCTGCCCTGACATCACATGGGGCATCTCCTCGCCCACCTCTGGCCATCCAGGAACAGCAGCCATCCCCCAGCATGCCACTGGCACCTGACCTCTCTCCCCAGGCTGCCTCTCTCAGAGGACCCCTGGAACATCTTCCCCACCTCAGGCCCAGATAACACAGAGGCTTTGCAGCCTGCACATATATGTACATGCACATGTGCTTGTACACACACACACACACATGCACACACATGTACACACAAACACATTTTCTGCCAGGCAAGGTGACCTCCCAGAGTTGGGCATCCGCTGTCCCTTCCCAGCCCCTCAAGGACAGCCCCTCCCCCACGCTGACCCTCTAGGCTGGGGAGGGCATCTGACTAGGGGGTGGGGGGTGGACGTGGGAGGCCCCCTCCTGGCTTACTAACCTGGAGACTTTAAACAGAGGGAACAGAGTCCTGGAGACTTCCCTCCGGAAGCACGCTGGAGCCCTGGGTGAGGGACAGGAAAGGAGGAAATGAATGAATGAATGCCCAGATAGGCTGGGAGGAGGGAGCTGGAGAGAAGGGGGGACTGGGCATGTGCTCCCAACATAGGTGGGTGGGGCCCAGGGGAATTAGGGGGGTCAGGGACAGAGCAAGGCTGAGCCTTAAGAGCTGTCCCTTGGGGACCCACCAGAGTCTTGGGGGTGGCAGGGTAGAGATTGGATGTTGGAGGAAGAATAGGGACCAAAGAGGCAGAGACATTCACAGGTGACAGACCAAAGGACAGACAGTAGGACAAAACAGGAAACAGGGTGGGGGGGTCCCCAGAACTAAATTCCCAGGACAGAGAGTAAGCCAGGCTTTGTCCTCCCAGAAATGCAATCCATTTCTTAACAGAGGCACCCGTGCAAGACCTCAAATAACAGCACTTTAGAGGTTAGAGGAACCACCTGCTTCCCCTATCAAAGGTCACCCACTCTGGGAGGTCAGTGGGTTCAGGGTTAGAGAGGACTGTTGACCGCCCTCTCCCCAGCCCAAGAGACCCCATCTGTCCCCTCACCCTTGCGAAAGGTTCTCAACAGACATGGGAAACACAAGCATTCCACAGCCACAGGCGCTCACACTCGCGCTGGGATGGGTTGTGTGGAATATGTACCTGTGCCTGGCCTGCCCTGCCTGAAGCCCTTCCTCCAGGGCCTGCCCTCATCACCCCCAGCTCTCAGCTGGCCAGGGCGGGTCCCCACATGTGTCTACCAGGCTCTCCTCTCCCACAGCCGGAAGTTCTTCCTAAAGCTGTTCCATCTCCCTCATGCAGTGGCCATCCATGCCTCTAGACTGAGTCTCTTACAAGTAAAGGACTTGGGTGGGGGGAACAAACCCATCCGCATTCACATCACATCTGGCTGCAAGCCCGCTCACAGTCCCCCTCCAATCTCATGGAGCCAATTTTCCCACCCAACACATAGACATCCCAGGGAGAAACAGCTGCCGCACCACGTCAGGACACTGGCTGGGGGACAATCAAAATGCCCACTCATGAATCTGGCTCCGAGGCCTCCCTGGACGGGCAATGGGGGCCACAATCAGGAGAAGGGGGGGTGGAGTACAGACTTGGAGTCTCTCATTTCCTTCTTTGTTTTGTTATTATTATTATTATTATTATTATTTTGTGTCCTTACTGGGGCTTGAACTCAGAGCCTTGCTTTCTCACTTGGCTTCTTTACTCAAGTCTGGAGTTTTCATGCTTAAGCCTGCAACTCCAGTTTGAGCTTCTGGCTGGTTAACTGAAGATAATGGCCTCTTGAATTTCGCTGCCCAGGCTGGCTTCAAATCAAGATCCTCCATTTTCAGCCTCCTGAGTGTCTAGGAACTACCAATGAGCTACTAGTAGGAACGCCAGGGTCTGGTTTCAGGCAGGCTGTGGTGAGGCTCCAGGTCTTAGATAAGTCTGGAAAGGTTTTCCTGAGCAAGCCCCTTCCTCCGTTGTAAGTGGATGCCCTTCTCTCACTCAGTGAGGAGGAGGAGGAAGGGGACAAGGAAATTACTATTTATTGACTACTTACCCTGTGTCAGCAGCTCGGCCTAAATTACCTCATTGATTCTGACCCTCATGAAGAAGCCATTGTTAGGTGACAAATGAGAAAACTGAGCTTCAGAGAGGTGAAGCAACCAGTCCTAAACCACACAGCAAATGACTTTTCCATTTCTGATCTAGCTGTCTGAAGAGCCCGAGTTTTTGGCTAACATCTTCCCAAATCTCTGGCTAACTTCCAATTCAACGTCCTCTGGAAAGCTCTGACTGAAGTCTAATCTTGCATACTCCAGACAAGATTTCTTTTCAGTGTCTCTCTGCTTCATCCAAGGGTTAGTAGGGTTTTTTTCCTAGTACATTCAATTTAATAAGTTCGGCCATACGCCCATGATACATCCCCAGAATCAAAGCAATAAACACACCCATGTTATACATGCGCACACACACACACACACACACACACACACACACACCCTTGAGGAAACTTGGAAAGTGTGGCTGTAACAGATTTATTAACAGAATTTTAGATATGAAGCCATCTAAAATGGTTGCAGCACAGGTTCAGAATTTCATATTGATGAGCAATCCCTTTCCTATGCTGTTGTGTTCAGTTTATAAGCATCCTGTTGAAGTTTTCTCTGTCTACATTCAGGAGAATTCAGGAGCTTTCTGCTCTTTTGATGTTTCTGTAAACTTTTCACATTATGATGAACCTAAAGGAATGAATTGAGAAATAATCCCTTCCCTCCAATTGTTCTCAAAATGTTTGTGAAGTACTGATATTAGGTACGGGAGTACACACTGGTAATCCTAGCACTTGAGATCCGAAGGCAGGAGAATGATGAGTTGGAGCTTAGCGTAGGCCAATCTCCACTCCATCTACCCCTAAAAAAGGAGTTGGCATTAATTCTTCACTAAAATTTATATCTCAGCCAGGTAGGTGCTGGCAGTTATTCAGGAAGCTGACATGTAAGAATGGCCATGGCAAGCCAGGCCACGCAGCAAAGTCCATGAGACTCTCATCTCCAATTAACTACCGGAAAGCTGGAAATGGAATTGTGGCTTAAAGTGGTAGAGCGCTAGCACAAAAGCTCAGGGACAGCATCCATACCCTGAATTCAAAGCACTCGCGCGTGCACGCGCGCGCCCACACACACACACACACACACACACACACACACACATACACACACACGAAATTGTGTTTTCTGCTACAAAATAATTGGGTCTAATATTTTACTCATGTGGACATTTTGAAAATATATATACTTTGGGGGAAATATGCTATGTAATCCCAAATTACCTTTTTTTCCCCTCTGCATTAGGTTTGAGCTCTACCTCTGGCCCCCAAAGCTTTCCTCATTGTTGAACTCAGGGTTGAACTCAGGGCAAGGTTGTTAGGCAGACATTCTATGACTGAGCCACATCCAATCCCATTTTCCCTGGTTACTTTTGAGACAAGGTCTTACTTCCTGACAGGCCTGTGTCTGAACGTTGATCACCTTCTTTGGGATGACAGACATGGGCCACTATGTGTTTTTCTGGCATGTGATAGCTACAAGGCTTCAAAGAGCTACAAGGTGTAAGCTCAGGGGGTAACTCAGTGATGAGTATTTGCTTAGCATGTAAGGCCCTGGGTTTGATCCCAAGAAACACAACAGAAGAAAACAGAAATAAAAATGGAGCTGGGCACTGGTAGCTCAGATATAAGGATCGTGGTTGGAGCCAGCCTGGGCAGGAAAGTCCATAAGACTCTTATCTTCCCATTAGTCACAGAAAAAGCTGGAAGTGAAGTGGTGCTATGGCTCAAGTGGTACAGTGCTAGCCTTCAGCAAAAAGGAGTTCAGGACAGCGCGTATGCCCAGAATTCCAACTCTAGTATCAGGAGAAAAAAAGTTAAGCAAATACAAAGATTTTTTTTAAAAAAAAAAAAAAGAAAGAACATATAAAGAGTACGAGATCACAAACTGGGGCTGGGGTATGGCTCAAGTGGTGAAGCACCTTCCTAGCAAATGTGAGGCCCTGAGTTCCATACCCTAGAAAAAAAGACAGAGATAGATCACAAATGCTATAAGCCATAATTGGGGGGGGAATGAAATTTAAACATTTGAAAAATATTTATACATATCTTACGGGTTGATGGTGTTGCTCAGTGGTAAGATATTTTGCCTAACATGTTCCAGTCCCTGAATTTGAACACCAGAAATGAAAAACAAAACCTCACAATATAACAAAGAGAAAAAACATTACATGAAACAATCGGTGGGAGGATTAATGTGAACTAGCTGACAGATGATTCACAATTGTTTGTTTGCTACATCGTCAGTTTACTCCCCCTTTCTGAGATGAGAGTTCATACTATGTTGTCCAGGCTAGCCTAGAACCCGTGGGCTCAAGTCATCCACCTGCCTCACCTTTCCTAGGGTTGCTTCCTAAGTAGTTGCAAAAACAGGCACATGCTCTTCAGTCCTTTTTTTTTTTTTTTTGGTGTCAGTTCCAGGGCTTGAACTCAGGGCCCAAACACTGCCCCTTAGCTTTTTCACTCAAGGCTGACACTCTAACACTTAGGCTACAGCTCCAATTCTGGCTTCTTGCTGGTTAATTGGAGGTAAGAGTCTCTTGGATTTCCTGCCCAAGCTGGCTTCAAACTGTGATCCGCAGATCTCAGCCTCGCAAGTAGCTAAGATTATAGGCTGAGGCACAATAAAACCAGCACCCATCTCAGTCATAATTTTAAAATCTTTTTTTTTCCCCTCTTTGGTTGGTTGTGGGTTTTATTTTTATTTATTTATTTTTTGCCATTCCTAGAAACTCAGGACCTGAGCACTGTCCTTGGGCTTTACTCAAGGAAAGAGCCCTACCACTAAGCCACAGCACTACTTCCAGCTTTTTTTTTTTTTTTTTTTTTTTCCAGTCCTGGGCTTGAGCTCAGGGCCTGCGCACTGTCCTTGGACTTTCTCAAGGCTAGAGCTCTACCACTTGAGCCTCAGCACCACTTCCAGCTTTTTTCTATTTATGTGGTGCTGAGGAATCGAACCTAGGTGTCCGTGCATGTTAGGCAAGCACTCTACCACTAGGTAAAATTCACGGCCTGCTTGTGGGCTTTGAACTCAGGGCCTAGGTGCTGTCCCTGAGCTCTTTTGTTCAAGGCTAATGCTCTATCACTTTGAGCCACAGTGCTACTTCTCACTCATAATTTAAAATAAAAATCTGGGTACCTGTGGCGTATGCCTATAATCCTAGTTATTCAGGAGGCTAGGATCTGAGGATCATGGTCCAGGCAGGAAAATCTGTGAAACTCTATGGCCAATAAACTACCAGAAAGCCAGAAATGAAGTTGTAGTTCAAGTGGTAGAGTTCTATCCTTGAGCAAAAGAAGCTCAAGGACAGTGCCCAGGCCCTGAGTTCAAGCCCCAAAACCAGCAAAAACATGAAAATAAGTCCCATAGGATGAATGTGCTAGAATAGAAGGTTAGTGAATTGTACTGTTGATAGTATTATATCAATGTGTGTGTGTGTTGTGTGTGTGTGTCTGGGCATGCTAGTACTAGGGCTTAAACTCCTGGCCTTGTTCTCTTGCTTGGCTTTTTCACTCATGGCTGGCTATCACTTGAGTCACATTTTCAGTTCTGGCTTTTTGCTGGTTAACTAAATTAATTTGTCTGCCTGGCTAGCTGAGATTCTCCCATCTCAGCTTCCTGACTGGCGAGTATTATAGCTGTGAGCCATCAACGCCAGCTCAATCAATTTTTCTCATTGATTGGTTCCTACTAAGAGTATTAAACAAGGCATAGTTGACCTACAGGGGCTCTTCTGTCCCATCCAATCAGAAGGAGTCTTCCAGGATGGGATGAGGAACAGATGTTTCTAACCGTGGACTGCTAGATGGGCCAGGAGAAAGGAAGAGCTGTCAGGCTCAGTAGAGGAGATCTAAAATTTCCTGAGCTGCTCAAAAGCCCCTTCATGGTGCCAGGAGTTTGGCCTGGCGGTAGAGTGCTTGCCTTGCAAGCACGAAGACCTGGGTTCGATTCCTTGGCACCCCATGCATAGAAAAAAGCTGGAAGTGGTGCTGAGGCTCAAGTGGTAGAGCTCTGGCCTTGAGAAAGTCCAAGGACAGTGCTCAGGCCCTAAGCTCAAGCCCAGGACTAGGGGAAAAAAAAAAAAAGCCCCTTCAAGCCCTTCATGTTTTACCTGCCAGAAGGTCTAGGCTGGGAGACTCCAAAAGTCTGACAGTCCACTGAGTGAGCATTTAACTTGTAAGAGACTGACAAGAGGGCGGGGTGGGGGGTAAGCAGGGCAGGGTCCAGAAAAGGATGCGCAATGCTCCAGGATGTGACGGTAAGAGCCATAGAACGCCTTTCCTTTTAGCTGGAATCATTAATTCTCCCCCAATGAGGCAGCGGCTATGCCTGGGGTGACAAAGGAGATGCCTGCTGCCTCAGCAATTATCAGGCACCCTGGGGTAGGGGAGATCACAGAGTAGGTGTACTCCCTCCCAGGCTCTGCCCAAAAAGTTAATTCTAGCTAGGATCTTTCTGTGGGGGCTTTGGGCCCTGAGGCCTCTGAATCTGGGGCCGCTTTGGGAGCCTCTGGGTATGGCATTCCCCACCCCTATTCTATGGCCAGAACTGAGAGAGGATGGCTGATGGAGGTGGGGATGAAAATAGCCTTTCCAGGCTCAAGCTATTCCAGTCCGGAAAATGCAGGCAACCAAAGCCTGCTGGCAGAGAGTACCTGAATCCAGGGTCAGTGGTGGAGCTGAGGTGGACTGGCTTTGCATAAGACTGGACTGGATTATAACTTCTGGATGGGAAGAACACAGGGAGTTTGTGATTCGGGGAACAGCCAGATCCTCTAGCTACTACTGAATTCATGCCCTAGTGCAAAGGACAGATGGGGCAAGGTATGTCTTTGGAACAGGAAGAGTATTTGTAAGACTATAGGTAGGTGTGTACAAGCACACACAGCACCTAATATTGCCTTGGCCTTCATTTCCATTACTCCTATAGCAAGACCTTTACTATCTCTGAGAAGAGAAGGTGACAACTGGAAGGGAACACCAAACCCTCTAGCCCCGACCAGAGAGGGTAATGAAATTGCCAAGGTCACACAACATCGGGGGAGACAGACAACTTGATATCAGTGTAAACAAGCTCTAGCACTGCACCTTACCTCTCTGCCCCGGGGAATGAAACAGTAACTTCCCAATGCCTTCTGTTCTCTACCCTCTCTGGACCCCTCCCCAGCTCAGACTCCTGTACTCAGCCAGTTACAATGGCCATATTCTTCAAGATGTCCAAAGGTTACCTTGAAAGGTCACACTGACCAAGTATAACACTAGTCTACTTGTGTTCATGCACCTATTCTTGATGTAAAAGTGGCAAACCTTCATGCACAGGACAATCTTTCTTCCCATCTAACCTTGATTCCTCCTGCTGCCGCGTGGGCCTGTTTCCTCTCAAGCTGTCCTATGCAGAGAAAAGCAAGCTGCCAGCCTCCAAACCCTCTGTTTGCTCACTCTCAGATGAGAGGATGATGGCTGGCTCTGAGTCTCTGCATGGGTGGGGCACAAAGGGCAAGATAAAGGACCACAGCCTAAGCATGGGAGAAACAGCCCTTCTAGGAAATCATGCTCCTAAATCCTAAGTCTCAAGCTCAGGCAAAAGTCTCTGAGTACCGTTTATTATTAAATGCCAGGGTCTGTACTGGACATTTTTTATCTGGTATTTCCTTTATTCTTTACATAGTAGTTGAGTTGATCAAATGATCATCTTTCTATAAATGATCATCATAGAAAGATAATCAGAAATGAATCCAGAGTTGGGAGCCAGTGGCTCACCCCTGTAATACTACCTACTCAGAAAGCTGTGATCTAAGGACCAAGGTTCAAAGCCAACTCAGGCAGGGAAGTCCTTGAGACTCTTAACTCAAATTAACCACAAAAAAAGCTAGAAATGGAGCTGTGGCTTAACTGATAGAGAGTTAGCCTTGACTACAAAAGCTCAAGGACAGTGCCTAGGCCCTGAGTTCAAGCCCATGACCAGCAAAAGAGAGACAGAAAGAGAGAACCTGCTATTTATAACAGTCCTCCCTAAGATTAAGTGGCATCTTGACCACCCTGGCTGTGTTCTCTCTGGTCCAGTTCTCCTTGGTGAGTTTATGATTTAGAGGATATTTCTGTTTCTTCCTTCAGAGGTTCTTATCACTAGTCAATGGTCCAACACTAGCTTCTCCAGGCTACCAAATTTTACCCTAGCCATGATTCACATGGATGGAAGAAATCAAGGTGACTAAGGCTGGGACTGAGGGCACTGAAGCTTTGAGGGGACCTGGTAAAGCTCCTGGAATCTAGAGTGGCCCTGGTAGTGTTGCTGAGACTTGTATTCCTATTTGGACCATCAGAATTCTCTCCATGAAGTCCATTCCACCATCCTGCTTTGGCAAAGCTGGGACACCAGGCCAGACCCACCTCCCCAGGGAATGCTCAGCTCTCCCCTTCCAGGAAACTGGGACACTGGGAGCCTGAGCCAATGGGCAACGGGAGTTGGAACAGTGGGTGGGGCTCTGGGCCTAGTATGAGTGGTGCCCTCCTCCTTCAAGCAGGCACTATTAATATATGCAAAGCATATGCAAGCCACCCAGAAGAGAGACACAACATCACTGGAATGTCAGGAGAGACCTTGGAGAATCAGCCCACACCTCCTCATTTCACAGGTGAGGAAAGAGGCCTGCACTGGGAAGGGACTTGCTCAAGGTCACACAGACACCTGGCCACTGAGGTTGGGTCTGAACGGGTCAGCATTCTTCCTGTGATGGTCTTGTCTTTCTCCAGGGGGAGGGGGATGTTACAACAGGAAAAAGGGGCTCCAGCCCAGCCTATCACAGGCCAGGGTTTGGGAGATGGATGGAACCCAACTGCTTCCTGGATTCCTTCTCTATGCTCCCTTCTCCCTTCTCCGCAGAGTAGGAGGCAGTCTGCGAAGAAACAGTGAGCCTGTGCAGCATGAAAGTGGAAACTGTGAGCACAAAGGGGCTTGGGGCTAGCACTGGGCAAATCGAAATCCGCTCTGGAAATAGAAGCTAGCAGGATACCTGAAGTATATTGGGAAGAAGAGCCCAATGTCAGGACAAGGAGCTGCTGCGATTACAGGTGGGGGGAGGCTGGCACCCTCACCACACACACACACACACACACACACACACCTAAGTGCACAACATCCCCCTACTGCCTGGACTCTGATAACTATGGCACCTGACAGACCATAATAGCCAGCCCAGACCCATCCCTTCTGAGGCTGCGGCTGCTTTCTGAACACACACCTCTCTCCCTGCCCCCCTTTTGGATTTCAACCTTCCAGACAGTCCTAGAAAGCAAGACCGCTGCTAGAGAAAGGAAAAGAAGACAGACAGATGGGAGGGGCAGCCAGCAGGAAAAGCAGGGAGACTAAAGAAGGTTGATGGGGAGGCAGGGGAATAGGGAGAGAAAGCACATATGAAGGACAGAGTGGAAGAAATGGGGGCAGAGAGGGAAAGAAAATAGGGAGGAGATTGGTGGATTGGAGAAATGGTGGGGGATTCTAAGGGGGTCCTCCCAGAAGACTGTGGGGTCAAGAGTGCACAGAGAGAACCTGGAGGGCTATGTGTAGCCCAGGTGTGGGGTACCGAAGACTTGAAAGTAAGGTGTCTGCAGGAGTTGGGGACCACATCTTTCCCCCTCTGCCCACCTCCCCAGCAGCTACCCTAGCTGCCAGGAAACCCAGCCTCCCTCCCTGCTTCTCTCTCTTCCCTCCTCCCTCCCTCGGGGCAAGCAGGCACTGCTTCCCAGCCAAATCCAAAGCCTTCATCTCCGCTTTTTAAGAGCCTGGAATGAAAAAAGGGGAAGCGAGTGCAGCCCTCAAACCCGCTGACGGCCAGATTTTTATTATCTTTGCTCGAATGGGCCCTGGGAAACCAGCAAGAGATTCTTCAAAGAGCGGCTGAGTACCTCATTGAAGCTGCACCTGCACCTGCACCAGCCCTCCCACTGCAGGCATTAGGGGCTGGGGTCCATCCGGCCTGTCCCCACCCCTTCCAGGCCTAGGGACCAAGCCTGGACTGTCAGGACCCTCATCTCCCAAGCCCTCCCTCATTGTGCACAGGCATGGGCTACCAGGTCAGGAGCCAAGCTCACCCACCAGACCTGGGCCTGATGGTCATCTGGAAACAGTCTGTCCCTCTCTGGGCCTGGAAGACATAAATGAAGGAAGAACAGATCTCCTTGCCAGGACTTGGAGAAGATAAGTGCTTGGGATTCCTCGAAAGAGAAGCTTTTTTTTTTTTTTTTTTTTGCCAGTCCTGGACTTGAGCTCAGGGCCTGAACACTGTCCTCGGGCTTTCCTCAAGGCTAGTATTCTACCACTTGAGCCACTGTACCACTTCTGGCTTTTTCTATGTTTGTGGTACCATGGAATCGAACCCGGGTCTTCGTGCTTGCTAGGCAGGCACTCTACCACTAGGCCAAACTCCCGGTCGAAAGAGAAGCTTTTATGGCCAGTCCTGGATCTTTCCCTACCTTTCTCTACCTGCTCTGGCACCCACAGATCCCCTCCATTCCTCAAGACTCCCCTTGGTAAGATGGACCCCTCTCAATTCCTGAACCCCCTACCTAGCCCATTATGCAAAGGAGAAACACTTGGAACTGTCCATCTTTTAACCCCAAACCCAGCTCCCACAGTTCAGATCTTTAGCCCTGCCTCTCTTTTTCCCCGACTTAACATGGGTGTTGAGGGGATAGAGAGCGAAATAGACCAGGTACTTACTTCAAAGAACCAAGTCCTTTCTCCAAAGCACTTCCAAAACTGGGGTTTGGCAGAGAAGGCTAAAACTGGCACTGGGCAGACCAGCAGCCATACCCTCCCCACTCCGCCCTCCCCAGGCTCCGACCACACCGTGGAGATCAATGCCCGCAGCCAAAGAAGGAATCAATGGTTCTAATTAAACCCTTTTTCTAGGGTGGGTCCCTGGCCAAAAAGACAGAGACAGAGAGACAGCATTAAAGAGGTCCTGTGCCCTGGCAGGTCTGCTATACATCTTTAAGAAGCCTGGAGCCATGCAGAAATCAGGCCATGAAGACCCAGACCCTCTGCATCAGAGGGTAGTAAGGTGAAAGCCTGAAATGGGGAGCCCTCCAGAGGGCTCATTCTAGGGTCCTTTCCTTAGGAAGATGCTTTCCCTGCCTGAGACCACAGTTGCCTCTTCCACGGCAGGCACCAGAAGGGGGACCTGTCACATCTCCATCCCAGCCCTGGGGGTCATCACAGAGAAGCAGTCATCAGAAAAGGCGGAAGGAGCAGGCTTGAAGGGGGCACTGGACAAAGACCCTCTTGTCCCCAAGGCAGAGTGGCAGGAAGCCAGGGCAAAGCCTTTGCACTTGCTGCCAATGGTGCCTGGGTGCCAGGCAGTCTGGGTGGGGTGTTGGGGGGGCCTTATTATTCTGGGGTCCCCTCCCCTCCTGCCCAAAGCCTTCACTCCCAAACCTTGCTTCTATATCTAGTCACCTGCTAAACCTCCCCAACGACTCTCAGCTTGCTGGAAACACTTCTTCTCTCAGCTCCTGACCCTTACCCAGGGTAGCCCCAACACCAGCCAGCACCAGTGAAACCCCCAAACACAACTGCCCCCACACACATACATACACACAAAACCATGCCAGCAAGCGCCACCATCCCAGCTGCCACCAGGATGACAGCCGCACATTTTCACACTGAGTCTCCAAATGCATCATCAATTTTTAAAGACCAACTAGAGGGATAGGGAAAGGAATGGAAGAAACTGAGGCACAGAGTTAGACAGCAAAGCAGATGGCTCAAGGTCACCCAGACCAAGAGACCCCCCCCATTTGGGAAGAAGATACCTCAACCACCACCCCTCAAAAGTCTTCATAACCCACCCCACAGAGCCCACAGAGCTGAACTCCAACTCCCCAACCCCCACTTTCTTTGCCTTTCTCCCAGACCGAAGCTTCAGCCATAGACGCCCAGCTAGGGGACTCCACTGCCTTCAAAGTTGGGGGCTGCAGAACTTTGAAGAGGGCTGAAAAGCCACGCCAGGTTCCCCGCCTGGCCCACACCGCCGGCCCGGCTCACCTGGCTCCCCGCGGCCCCCAGCGTCCCTCGGTCCAGCTTCCTCCCTGGGAGAGCGGGCACGGCCCTCCGCGGTCCTCTCCCACCAGGCCAGGGCAAAGCGCCGGAGGCACTGCCAGGGCTGCATGGGGAGGCGTGGGGCGGGGGGCGCGTTCCCGCGGCCGCACACGCCCCACCGGGCCCTGCCAGCCGAGCTGCGGAGGCACCCGGCCGGCCCCCTCCGCTGCCACCAGCATCCTGCTGCCCCCACCGACGGGACTCGGAGCCGGCCCGGAGCTTCTGACGTAGCAGGGGAGGGGTGCGCGGAGGGGGGGAGGGGGCGAGTCCCCTCCTCGGCCCCGCCCTCGGCCCCTCAGCCCTCCCCCTAGCCCTCCCCAGCCCCGACTCCTCACTCACCCAGAAAGCCATCCCCAGCGGGGGGCGCCCTCCCCTGCCCTCTGGCCGCTCCAGAGGGAGGGTTTAAGCGCCACTGGCCCCTCCCCCAGGCCCTCCCCCTTGAGGGCCCTCCCCACCCTCCAGCCGAGCGGGGAGCAGGTCCCCAGCTTCTGCCACTGCTGCTGAGGCTCAGCGGTCTCCAGGGCTGGGGCCTCGAGGTGCAGGCGGCGGTGGGGTGTGGAATACGGGCTGTATCCTGGCAACACGGCCCACCCCAGACCACGCCGAGCCCCTCGCTTTCCCCGAGGAGGGGGCGCCCCCGCGCTGGAGCTGGGGCGGGGGTGCTGCTCTGCACCTCCCCAGCCCCTTCCCATCCCCCCCGCCTCGGGTCTGCGCCGCGCAGGGACCCCGCCCTCCCCCTCCCGCCTCTCCCCCGCCCACCCCTCCTCCACACAAGCCCCTCCGCATTGTCGCCCCGCAGGCCCCCTCCCCCGGGCACCTCCCCGACTCCGGCCTCGCCAGCCCCTGACCCCCCCCGTCGGGTCCCCACACTCTCCGGCGGGGGTCCTCTCCCCCCCGCCCCGCACACCTGCGGCCCCAGCATCCCGGGCCCCGCGGGCCGCCGCCTCCCGGGTCCGGCCGCCGCCCCCGCCCCCGGCCGAGGGGAAAACACACAAAGAAAACAGAAATACCTTCCACTTAAGCATGGAGGCACATTAGGGAGGAGAGAGACAGGGACATGCCTTGGGACGGAGCGTTCCCCATCGGGCGGGGGCGCGGGGGGCGGGGGCCCCGGGCCGGCCTGCCTGCCTGCCGGGCGCTCTCCCTCTCGCCGCCTCGCGGGCTCCTCGCTCGGCCCCAGCCCCGGGGCGCGGTGCCAGGCGGGCGGGCCGGGGGCGCGGGCCCCGCCGGGGTGGACCAGCTGGGAGGGCGCCGGTACCGGGCGTGTGGGTGCGCGCGCGCGCGCGGGCGTGTCCCCGAGTGTGCGAGAGCGAGTGTGTGTCTGTGTGTGTGTGTGTGTGAGAGAGAGAGAGACAGAGAGAGAGAAGAGAGAGGGAGAGCGAGAGAGGGAGAGAGAGGGAGCGAGAGGGAGGCGCGCGCGCGGCCGGCGCGGGTGTGTCGCTGCGGGCGGGAGCGCGCGGCGCGCGCACGCGGCGGTGGCCGGATGGTACAAAGGGCCGCCGGGGGTGGCGGGGGAGCGGGGGAGGGGACGGGGCACCGCTCCTTCTCGCGCCCTCCCAGCTGCACCGCGGGATGCCGCCGCGCGCCGCCGGGGCAGGGGTGCGGGGCGCGCTCACGCCTCCCTCCCCACGCCACCTGCTCCACCCCCACCCCCACCGCCTGCCATCCTCCAGCCACAATGGACACAAATACGGTGACCCGGGACTGGCCTCTGGGGAGGCACCTGCCAAGGGGAGGGAGCGGGTCGTCAGTTCGCGGGGAGGGGGACCCCAGGGTCTCCAAGTCCTGGCATGGAAAAGCACTAGTGGGGAGGCGGGGCAGGACGGAAGGGGGAGGACAGGTTGCGAGATCTCAGAAGGGAGAGGGGGCACTCTTCAGCCAAGGTGACCTCCGAGGCAGCGATGGTGGTAGAAGGCCGGAGCGTCCGGACCACCCTCTGCCTCCGTGGGCGCGCCCCTCACCTCCAGCCCCTCCCCGCTCCTCTGCCCCAGCTGCTCCGGGTGGCCCCGACTCCCCGGCGCTCCCTGCTGGACGCCTCCTAGCCCCCACTTCGGGTTGTGGCCCCTGCTTCACAGCAGTTTGTTCTGGAGTGAGGGGACTCTGCTCCTCTGTCAAAGGAGACCCCCTCCTCCCAAAGTCGGACACTCCAGATACACTCCCTTTGTGTGTGTTTGCTGGTCCTGGGGCTAGAACTCAGGGGCTGGGAGCTGACCCTTAGCTTTCACACTCAAGGCTAGCACCCTTATACTTCAGCCACACAACTCCCATTTCCACTTAGTGATTAATTGGCGAAAAGAGTCTCATGGTCCTTCCTGTCCAGGCTGGCTGAGATCTGGGATCCTCAGTTCTCAGCCACCTGTGTAGGTAGGATTACACTCCTGAGCCACTGGCTCCTGGTTCCTAAGCCTTCTTAGGCAGTATTTGGCAGCGCCATTGCCACCTCCAGCCCACAGAATGCAGAGCACGGTCCCACCCCTTCCCAGTCCCCTGTGGTTGGCTTACCTGTAGGCTTCTCTAAGTTCTCCTGCTCCCACCCAGATCGGTGCTGACCTCTCTTTGAGCACCTCAGACTGATCTGTCCCTCTGTTGCTCCAGTTTTCTGGCCAGTCTCTTCTCTCTCCAGCCTCTCTGAGGAAGGAGAAGGTGGGCAGAACCCCCTGCTCCCTTTGCTTGCTCCTGGCATTCCCAAAGTCAGTTCAGACCAGCAAGCAAAGGGCACGGGTACATATATCTCTGCTAAAGGCCACGGGATAGAGTGGCAGGCACACCAAGAGCCCAGCAGAGGAGACCCCACCCCAAGTGGCCCAAATGACAAACCGGTTTCCCCACTTCTTGATCTACCCAGTGGCTGCCTTAATCTGGGCCCTCCTGCCTTTCTTCCCGCCTCCAGGCCTTCCTCTAAACCAGCCACATACCCGGTTAGGGGCAAGGTCCCAGATACCCCTTACAGATCAATGTCCAGCTTCAGTAACTCAGGTGACAGAGCCAGGCCTGGAGGAGGAGCCCATCCCAGTTCTAGCTGGACAGCTCTGGAGGGCAGCCAAGAGCTATGTACTAGACAACACAACACACCGGCTGGGCACACGACCCCAGCAGTCAGCACCCTGACTTGTTCTCTCTTGGGCCAGCTGCCTCTCCCTCTGCCAACTGGATGGTGCCCATCTTTTGGCCTCTGAACATCCAGTGGGCACCTTTCCAGCTCCCTGCCTGGCTGCCTGCCCAGGATGGGCACGGGAGGCAACAGGCCCTGTGCAGAAGAGAAGGTCAGAATGGGTAGGGGTAACTTCCTCTCATCTGCAGGACCTCACTTCTTGAGACTCTGGGAGCCCAGCTCTTGGGCACACAATGCTCCTGTACTCAGTCCTCCACTTAACTAAACAACACACTACCCTCTCCTCCCCCAACTCACGTTCTTGCCCTATTTTGTGCCCACTCTTTACTCTCTACTTAATCTTTTCATCAGCCCTATAAAAATGGTGTTTTCAACTCCATACAGAGATAATGGAATGAAGTTCAAAGAAATACAGAGACAATTGACCCACCTAAGAATCTCTAAGGTGAGATGAAGCTGGAGGCTCACGTCTATAGCCCTAGCTACTTGGAAGGCTGAGATGGTTAGGGTTGTTTGAGACTAATCTAAGCAGAAAAAAAAATGTGAGACTCCTCTAAACAAAGATCGTATCAGGGCTGGGAGTTTGGCCTCGTGATAGAGTGCTTGCCTAGCATACATGAAGACCCAGGGCTCCATTCCTTGGTATCACATACATAGAAAAGCAGGAAGTGGTGCTGTGGTTCAAGTGGTAGAGCACTAGCCTTGAGGAAAGCCCAAGGATAGTGCTCAGGCCCTGAGTTCAGTCCCCAGAATTGCCCCGCCCCCCAAAAAAAGTAGTGGTATGAATCTGCTACCCTAGCTACCAGGAAGTGTCACATAGGTAGGTTGTGCCCAGGTACATGCCTGAGGAGGAAACAAGACCCTAACTCAAAAATAACAAACAAAAATCAGGGCTAGAGGGCCGGGAGCATAGCCTAGTGGTTGAATGCTTGCCTACCAAGCATTGAGCAAAAAGAGCTAGCCTTGAGCAAAAAGTGTCCAAGCACACTGAGGCCCTGAGTTCAATCACAGGACTGGAAAAAAAAAAATCAGGGCTAGAAGCCTATGATTCATGCTTTTAATCCTAGCTACCTTGGGAGTCTGAGGTCTGAGGATCATGGTTCAAAGCCAGGAAAGTTTGTGAGTCTGTGAGACTCATATCTCCAATGGACCACAAAAGGCAGAAAGTGGAGCTGTGGCTTAAGTGGTAGAGTGCTAGCTTTGAGCACAAAAGTTCAGTAACAGCATCCAGGCCTGAGTTCAAGACCCAGGACAGGCACCTCCCCCTCCCCCCCAAAAAAAATCAGGGTAGAGGCATGGCTTAGCAGTAAAACTGACTTTTTAAGCAAGTGGGAGGCTCTGAGTTTAAAAAAATAATCACTGTTGGAGCTGGGAATGTGGCTTGCCTCGCATGCTTGAAGCCCTGAGTTCCATTCCACGGTACCACATACACAGAAAAAGCCAGAAGTGGTGTTGTGGATCAATTGGTAGAATGCTAGCCTTGAGCAAAGAAGTTCAGGGACAGTGCCCTAGCCTTGAGTTCAACCCCAGGACTTGCCAAAAAAAAATCCCTGGTGTGCCTGACTCCAATGCTCTCCGCCTCTTACGCACCCTGCCTTCACCTAACCTATAAACTGGGACAGCCCTGGCACAGCAGGTCTCTTTAGGCCAGAAGCAGGACTAGAGCTCTGTCAGTGATGGGGCCCTGGATACACTCCCCTAGACGATGACGATTGGAAAGAAGCTGCCCGTATCCTGCCGATTCTCTGCCCTAACATGAGATGCCAAGAAGCCACATACCCAGTGGGAAAGGGTCTATGAATAAGTGCCAAGGAAATGGCGTTGGTTCCAAAGGTGTCACCAGACACCAGGTATCCTCCACTTTTCTCTCCTTAAGTTATCTCCTTCACGAGGGCTCCCTTCATGAGCAGGGCCTCAAATCAGATTCAGAGTATTTTTCATTTGTATAGCTCATATTGGGTAGTTTGTTTGTTTTTGGTGTTGATACTGGAGTTTGAACTCAGACCTTTTTTTTTTTCTGGTTAGTTGTGGGGCTTGAACTCAGGGCCTGGGCACTGTCCTTGGGCTTTCTCAAGGCTAGCTCTCTACCACTTGAGCCACAGCACCACTTCTGCTTTTTTTTTTTTTTTTTCAGTGTATGTGGTACAGAGGAATCAACCCACGGCTTCATGTGTGCTAGGCAAGCGTTCTAATGTTACGCTACACTCTCGGTCCTGTCTTGTTATTTTTAAGCTAGGCTCTTGCTTCATGCCCTGGCCAGCCTGGACTTTGATCCTCCAATTTGGCTTTCCTCTGTCACTAAGATTAACAAGTATGCACTACCCTGCATAGCCACTGGTTGAGATGCAAGCTCCCAAACTTTTATGCCCAGGCTGGCCTCCCTCTTCCATCTCCACTTCCCAAATAGCTAGGCGTACAGGTTTGAGCCACCTTGCCCAACATGTACCCTACTTTTTAAATGAGTCCTTCAGGTTTCTGATCACCTGAATTAGGAGTTCATTTGATTCTCCCTCCCATCTAAAGATGCCTCATCCCCCACCCCACCCCCCACAGACACACAGCTGACCTGTGGGTCTCATAGAAGATTGAGAAGAGATAAGCTTCCTGAACTGGATCAAAAACATCAAAGCCCCCAAAAGACACTCACTCCTCATGGATCTCTGTTGCCAGAGAAGACAGGTCTCCCCACTTCTCTCACAGGAGGCTGGGGGGTGACACCTCCTGATCAGGGTGAGAGTAGCTGGGGTGTTCCTTCTCTAGCCAAGAAAGGAGGATTGCTTCTCGACGCTGGCGTGGTGCCCAGCACAACCAGTGTGCCAGCTGCTTCCACCTGAGATGCCTCAGGTGCTGCTCCACCCCCACTTTCATTCCTCAACAGGTAACTCCACCCCTGCCCTCCCCTACATCTCTGCCTGCCAGGCTCTGCTCCTCCACAGGGGACAACTGGCACATTGGGGGATTGGAAGAGCAGGTCCTAAGGACAACAAGGACGATGATGACAACAATGACTCACCTTGCCTGTTCCTGAGGCCTACAAAAGGGAGGACTGGGAGAGCGCCAAAAGGCAAGGATGCTCTCTTTCCTTTCCTCCAGCACACAGTAGTGAGTGGGAGGGTGAGGAGGCATCTGGACAAACATCTAGGCCGGAGGGAGAGGAGCCTGGGTGGACTGAAAGGAGCCCAGGAGAAGAGGCAGGGTAAAAGGTCACGTGGAAATGATGGCCCAGAGCCCTGAACTCCCTACTGTACACCTCAGAGCATTCTGCTCAAGACCCACCCCCCACCCCCAGAGCTGGCACCCCAGTGGTTCATGCTTGTAATCCTAGTTACTCAGAAAGCTGGGCTCTAAGGATCCCAGTTCAAAGCCAGCCGAGGCATTCAAATCCATGAGACTCTTACCTCCAGTTAACCACCAAAAAACCAGAAGTAGAAGTGTGGCTCAAATGGTAGAATGCTAGTCTTGAGCAAAAAAAACTAAGATCTAGGGGCTGGGAGTTTGGCCTAGTGGTAGAGTCCTTGCCTAGCATGCATGAAGACCCAGGTTCAACTCCTCAGTACCACACAGAGAGGAAAAGCTGGAAGTGGTACTGTGGCTCAAGTGGTAGAGCTCTAGCCTTGAGAAAGCCCAAGGACAGTGCTTAGGCACTGAGTCCAAGCCCCTAAGTTCAAGCCCCTGTATAAGCACAAAGCACACATACAAAAAAAGTCCTCTGTTGGTCTAGCCTGAGTATTTGATGAGTCCACAGGGCAGGCACACTGTACTAAGTCAGCCATAGGCAGTGAAGGAGTCTGGGGCTGGTTTCTGTGTTGGAGAGGGTGATCAGGCATTGGGGACACAAGGAAGAGACGATGTTTCCTCTGTCAGATTTGCATCATGGACTTTCAGCCCAGTCTCCAAGCATCTTCCCATCTACCTTCTCATATTCCTCCCTGTGCATACGTACTCCCCCTCCAGTGTCCTAGAGTGAGTGACATAAATTTCAAAAGATCCCCCCACCAAATCCCCAAGGTCCCTTTCCCTGCTTGTTATTGTAATGAATGCAAATGCTGCTCAATAATTGATGGCTCTCATTAGCATTTCAAACTGCTTTCAGAAGAACATGGTGAAAAGTAGAAGAGGTTCTCTGGAGTCCAGCTCCCCTCCAAAGAACCTCATCCAGGTGTCTTCTGCTGGGAGGGGCTCAAGGGGGCCTCACAGAGGAGTCCAGCAGTGCCCCACTGAGGGGGCGGGGTCCCTGAGCCCAAGGCACCATTTTAGCTGTCTGATGGCAGGGGTGCTGACTCTCTCTCTCATCTTTCTAGAAGCTTCTGAGGTGGGCCTTCCTCATGAAACCAGAGCTCTCCTTACAGTAGGGAAGTGGTTGTTTAATGGACAAGCGGAACCTCTTGGAGGGCTTATTGGAAGAAAAGAGCTGTCCCCCCTTACCAAGTTTCAGGAAGGGTCTGAGAATATAAATTTCCTCCCTCCCTTCTTTCCCTCCTTTCTTTTTCTCCCTCTTTCCCTCCCTTCCTTCCTTCCTTCCTTCCTTCCTTCCTTCCTTCCTTCCTTCCTTCTCTCCTCTCTCCCTCCCTTCCTCCCTCCCTGTCTCTCTGTTTCTATCTATGTCTCCCTGTGTGTCTCTCTGTGCCTCTCTTTCCCTCTGTGTGCATGTGTGTGTGCGTGCATGTGTGTATGTGTGTGAGTCTAGCCTTTTACCACTTGAGCCACAATCCCACTTCTGGCTTTTTGCTGGTTAATTGGAAATAAGAGTCTCAAGGACTTTTCTACCTGGATTGGCTTTCAGACTGTGATCCTCAGATCCCAGCCTCTTGCAAGAATGTACTTTTCTAACAAGTTCCCAAATGTTGTTGCTGCTGGCCAAGGATCACACTTAAGAGAATGAATGGAGGGTGGGGAGAGAACCCTGTCTCCTCTGTCCTCCCTTTTCCAGCTGAGGCTTTTGTCCACAAATATGGGTGGCCTTTAGACAAGTCCCAGCAGGGCCTGGCACATATAGGGAGTACCTAGAAATCCTTCCTGGTGTGGTGAATCGCCTCCCCTCCCTCACCATCACTATCAAGGCTGGTTCCCACCTCCATAAGCATCCCTACTTCCTCTCTAGACTTTCCTTGGCCACTGCTACTGGATGACCAGAGTGGGCTTTGTAGTCCTCTGTCACTGGTGTGTGCCTGGCACATGCTTCCTGTTGCCAATGCAGTGGATTTTCTCTGGCAGGAGGAGGAGAGAATAATGGGAAAGGCTTTCTACCACCTCATCTCTGGGGTGACGTCCTGGGAATGTCCTGGCCTAGGGTTGAAGAGCTTGTGATGGTTGTCCGTGAATTCTCATGCACCACCCTACCTGCCACTCAGTCCCCGAGGCCTAAGAATTGCCTGTAATTCCAGCTACCGAGGAGGCTGAGGAGGCAAAGTGGCAAATTCCAGAATAACCTAAGTTACATAGCAAAGCCCTTCTAATGATTAGGACAAAGGATTCCACGCTTGCTTGCTTGCTTGCTTGCTTGCTTGCTTGCTTGCTTGCTTGCTTGCTTCTTTCCTTCCTTGCTTCCTTCATTTATTTATTTTACTTGGAATTAAATTCAGAGCCTCTTGCTAGACAAGAGCTCTACCACTTGAGCCACATCCCTATCCCAAGACCCTGACTTTAAAAAAAGAAAAATTAGCTAGGCACTGGTGGCTCAGGAGTCACATTTGAGGATGGCAGTTCAAAGCCAGCCTGGACAGGAAAGCTTATGAGATTCTTGTATCTCCATTAACTGCCAAAATGCTGAAAACAGAGCTGTGACTCAAGTGGTAGAGTACTAGCCTTAAGTACAAAAGATCATGGACAGTGCCCAGGCTCTGGAGTTCAAACTCCAGGACTGGAAAAAAAAAAAAAAAAAGAAAAGAGGCAAAGGTGAAAAGGATCCTGGTTCTAAGGTTCTAAGCCAGCCTAGACAAAACGTTTTGGAGATCCCACCTCAACAAATAAAACTCTGGGTACAGTGGCCCAAATCTGTCACCTCAGCCATGCAACAAGCATAAATAACAGAATTGCAAGCTGATTGCTGGTGTCTCACCCCTATAATCCTAGCTACTCAGGAGGCTGAGATCTGTAGATTATGATTCAAATGGACAGACAAATTCAAGAGATGCTTATTTCCAATTAACCAGCAAAAAAGTGGAACTGATGATAGAGCATTATCCTTGAGCAAAAAAAGTGAGAACATGAAGCCCTGAATTCAAGCGCTAGTACCAGCACAAACATGCAGTTGAGTGGGCTGGTGGTGTGGCACCGGTGGTAGAATGCTTGCCAAATGATGCCATGACCCAAATGCCTTCCAGGGGGTAAAAGAATAAACAAATTGTTCCTCTCTGAAAAAGAATAAGAACATGCTTCAACACAGTTGACTGGGCCTTCAATACATCCCATGCTAAGGGAAAGTCAGTCACCTAATAACACGTTACCTGTGTCTACATACATAATATATTCAAACTGGCAGAACACAGACTTGCTTTGGGGAAGGGAACAATTTTGTAGTGGGTGATGGAGGCATTTGGGAGCTAGATGGAGGTGATGGCATGGCTTCACAAAGGCACTAGATGCAACTGAGTTGTTCACTTCAAAAAACTAGTTTGTATGCTGGGCACCGATGGCTCACATCTGTAATCCAAGCTACTCAGGAGTCTGAGATCTAAGGATCACAGTTTAAAGCCAGCCCAGGCAAGAAAGTCCATGAGACTCTTACCTCCAACTAACCACCAGAAAACTGGAAGTGGAGCTGTGGTTCAAAGTGGTACAGTACCCAGCTCCTGAATTTAAGCCCTCCAACTGACAGACAAAAATAAAGAGTTTGATACTATATGAACTTTACCTCAATTTAAACAATTATGATAAATGGTTGGGAGTTTGGCCTTGTGGTAGAGTGCTTGCCTAGCATGCAGGAAGATTGGGTTCAATTCCTTGGTACCACATACATAGAAAAAGCTCAAAGTGGTGCTGAGACTCAAGTATTAGAGCTCTTGCCTTGAGAGAGTCCAAGGACAGTGCTCAGGCCCTACGTTCAAGCCCCAGAACTGGCAGAAAGAAAAAGGATCTAACCAGAAGATCCACTTAGTCAACCCATCTTGGGGGAAAAAAAAAGTGTTTGGGGGGGATTTTTTTTGGGGGGGGAGGCAGTCCTGGGCTTGAACTCAGGGCCTGGGCACTGTCCTTGGGCTTTCTCAAGGCTAACACTCTACCATTTGAGCCAGAATACCAATTCTGGCTTTTCCTGGGCATGTGGTCCCCAGGAATTGAACACAGGGGTTAATGCATGTTAGGTAAACACTCTGCCACTAGGCCATCCTCCCAGCCCTCTGGAAATGTTTTGAGACAAGGCTCAGGCTCGGCTTGACCCTAAAATCCTATGTCTTAGCTTTCCTAGTGATGAATTTCAGGCATGTGCCGTGCCAGCTTCCATCTGAGTGTTTCTCTTACCGGTTTTGGAAATGAGAGCTTATGTGTACATGCCACAGACGTTCCCCAGCATGAGCTCTGACACTCGCAGATGTTCAAAGATCCCAGAGTACTATTTGTTGTGGGGCGGGGCGCTAGTGCTCTACCTCTTGAGCCACAGCTTCATTCTCAGCTTTTCCTGGTTAATTGGAGGGAAGAGTTTCCTGGCCTTTCCTGCCCTTGATGGCTTTGAACTTCAATCCTTAGATTTCAACCTCCAGAGATGCCAGGATGACAGGCATGAACCATTGATGACCAGCCAAGGTACCCATTTCTGGACCCCCACAAAGCTTGCACCTCGATGAGGACCCCACTAGCAGGGAGCCGGTGCCCTTCCAAGTCTTGCTTCCCTCTTGAGAAGCAGGGGATATTAAGTTGTACTAGGAGCTTAATTTGGTTTCTACACCTATCTCTGCGGCCTCCTCAGTGGCAGACCCCTTCCATGATCTTCTTGTTGCAAATATAGCTTTAAAATGCCCTGTTTTTTCCTTACCACCAACAATTTCAATCACATCTAGATAACTTCCTGTTCTCTAGAATCCACATTATCTGCTTCCTTCACCAGAGGCTAGGCCCAGGCTAGACAGGCTGCTCAAGGTACAGGTGGGGTTGGGGAGACAGTCTAGGATGAATCATGCCTGTTTACTGATCTCTGCATAGACCCTTCTACTCTAAGACTCCACTGGCTCCTTACTCCCTGCAGCAGAAGATTATGGAGCCCTGAACCCTTTGAGATCCTAACAAAAGGTTTGCATCCTCTCATTAGACAAATACACATTTGTTCAACAACAAATATCTGGGCCCAGATGACCTTGGCAGGCTATTCAAAATGTGGTCCATGGACCATTGTTGCCCTGACTGCTGGTTTACAGGAATAGAGAAATGAAGAGAAAACTTGAATCCTTACAGAGATCTGACATTGCTATGACATTGAGATGCATGACTTGTTTTGTTGTTGTTTTGTTTTGTTTTGTTTTTTTGCCAGTCCTGGGCTTGTGCTCAGGGCTTCAGCACTGTCCTTGGACTTTCTCAAGGCCAGAGCTCTACCACTTGAGCCTGAGCACCACTTCCGGCTTTTTTCTATGTATGTGGTACGGAGGAATCGAACCTGGGTTTTTGTGCATGCTAGGTAGGCACCCTACCACTAGGCCAAACTCCTGGCCCCATGACTGTTTTTTGTTTTGTTTTATTTTACTGTATTTTATAGAAATATGGGTGCGGAATCTCATTTGGATATTTAACAACAACAACAACAACAAAAGCTGGGCGCTGTGGATCTCGCCTATAATCCTAGCTACTCAGGAGGCTGAGATTTGAGGATCAAAAGCAGTTCTGGGCCAGTCTGGGCACTAACAGATGTGAGACTCTTATCTCCAATTAATCTCTAAAACACGGGAAGTGGGGCTGTGGCTCAGGGTGGGGTGGTAGCCTTGAGCTGAAGTGCTCAGGGACAGCATCCAAGCCCAGAGTTCAAGCCCCATGACCCACAAAAAAAAAAAAAAAGCACAAAGTGAACACCAATGATTCATGGCTATAATCTTAACTCATAGGAGGCTGAGATCAGAGGATCCGAGTTCAAAGTCAGCCCAGGAAGACAAATCCATGAGACTACTATCTCCGATTAACCAGCAAAACCTAAAACTGGGTATGTGACTCCGGTGGTGGAGCACCAGCTGTGAGCAAAAAAGTTGAGTGAGACTTAGAGACCCTGACAAAAACAAAAGCAGGGGCCAGGAGTTTGGCTAGTGGTAGAGTGCTTGCCTAGCATGCATGAAGATCCAGGTTCGATTCCTTGGTACCACACACATAGATAAGCCAGAAGTGGTGCTGTGGCCCAAGTGGTAGAGCACTGGCCTTGAGGAAAAAGCCCAAGGACAATGCTCAGGCCCTGAATTCAGTCCCTAGGACTGGCAAAAAAAAAAAAAAAAAGCATTAATCACAGAGTTTGATTAATGTAACTATCATATATATATATGACATGTATATTGATATATCAATCCCTAGCTTATAACTCCCTTCCTGAAGATAGGTCATAGAAACTAGAATTTCTTTTTCTGAAGATGAGTTCTAGAAACTCTGCTCTCCTCTCCCTTTCAATGGCATCTTAAGAAATGCTCTGGCTTAGAGTAGTCCAATAGCAGCAAATGGGCCTCCTTTTAGAGGAGTCCTGCCCTATCCCAGGAAGGAAAGAATGTTGCAGAAGCTGAATGTCAAGCCTTGCTGGAGAAATGGGTTTCCCCATGCAATCATGCTTACATAATGAAGTCACCATAAAAATGCAAAAGGACAGTGTTCAGGATCTTCCACATAGCTCAGTAGGTGAAGGTTCCTAGAGGAGTAGCCCAGAGAGGTCAAACCCCTCCCCCAGAGTACAGACCCTCCCCTTAGGCATCTCCTCATTCATGCCCCTTAATACATTACTAAGGATAATAAGACAGTTAAATGTAGTTCCCTGAGCTCTGTGAGCCATCCAAACAAATTAATGGAATCTGAGGAGAGGGTTGTGGGAGCCCTAAGAAATAAGCCAATCACCAGAAACACAAGTAAAACACCAGCGGTGTCTGAGACTGGCATGAAGGAGGGGGCAGCTCCAGGACTGTGCCAGCGTCAGCCTGTGAGTTCTAACACTGTCTTCAGGTAAACCTTGTCAGAACTAAATTGGATTTGCAGGCTGGTATGGCTGGTGTCTGCTACAAACTGCCTGCCTGCTGGTGGAAGAAATCCCTACACGTTCAGTGTGGGAAATGATCTATGTGGAGAAATTGAAGCAAGTGGAGTTAGCTTTTCCTTCTATATTTCCTGAATTATGTGAAAGATACTCAGGGGATGGAGGTAGGAGGGTCACAACTTCAAGGCCAGCCTGGGCAAAGTAAGCGCAAGACCATACATCAAAAATAAAATATAGGGGCCAGGAGTTTGGCCTAGTGGTAGAGTGCTTGCCTAGCATGCATGAAGACCTGGGTTCAATTCCTCAGTACCACTTACATAGAAAAAAGCTGGAAGTGATATTGTGGCTCAAGTGGTAGAGTTCTAGCCCTGAGAAAAGTCCAAGGACGGTGCTCAGGCCCTGAATTCAAGCCCCACAACTGTCCAAAAAGAAAAGAAAAAGCCCAAGGACAGTCAATGCTCAGGTCCTGAGTTCAAGCACCAGGACTGGAAAAAGAATACAAGCAAAAGGCATGGTTCAAGTAGTAGAGTACCAGCTATGAGTAGCAGGGCTTGAGTCCCTTTAAGTGAAGCCCGTGTACCCACAAAACAAATGAACAAACAAAATAATGCCTGAAGATAACAAATTTATGAAGAGCAAGATTTATTTTGGGAAGTTCCAGTCTGCTGTCAGTTGGCTCTGTTGCTCTGGGCCAGTGAAGAGCCTGTACATCATGGCAGCAAAATGTAATGGAACAAATGGCCATTATCAGGAACCAGGAAGCAAAATAGAGAGAAAAAGTCGCTGAGGCTCCACAGTCCCCTTTCAGGACATCTCCCCAGCGCCCCGCGTCCTACTAGGCCCTGCCCCCTAAAGACTCTTGCTCCTCCCAAGCGGGCCACACTGGTATCCCATCTCACATTCACTTGCTCAAATAACAAGGACTGAAAACAGGAAGAAACCCAGTTTCCTGGAGCTAGAAGATCTTGCCTACCTTGAGAAATGAAGGGAAGGAAGGCTGTCTATCTGAAAGGGGAGAAACTAACAGTCACCTCCGGTGAGAACCAAACAGCCCAGGCAAGCGAGAGAACACCCTCGGGCTTTCAAGTCAGCAGGAGACTGAAATTAGCTCTGAGTTGGAACTTCCTGGCCGTGTGGACAGGGAGGACGCAGGCCCAGCCTCAAGGGGAAGGCTCTGGAGGGCACCCTACTTGGAGATCATTAAACTAAGATTAAGGGTGGAGACCCAGGCAAGCCCGCTGGGAGGTAAAAGCCTGGGTAAGTTCTGTGTAAGGGCACAGTTTCACCCAGGGGACAGACTGACAGCTGGATTCTTTTTTTTTTTTTTTGCCAGTCCTGGGCTTGAGCTCAGGGCCTGAGCACTGTCCTTGGACTTTCTCAAGGCTAGAGCTCTACCACTTGAGCCTCAGCACCACTTCCAGTTTTTTTCTATGTATGTGGTACCAAGGAATCGAACCTGGGTCTTCATGCATGCTAGGCAAGCACTTTAACCACTAGGCCAAACTCCCGGCCCGAAAGCTGGATTCTTAAAGCAGAACCCAGAGGTTTAGTGTCTTCAGAGCCACCCCACTATCACATTGCTGAAGAAGGAAAGCCAAGGTTTTCATCAGCCCCTTTTGTTTAGGAGAAAACAGAACGTTAGAGAAGTTCAGAAACTTGGTCAGTCCCAGGGTAGATGGCTCAAATTTGTAATTCTAGCCACTCAGGAGGATCTAGATTCAAAGCCAGTTCCGGCAGAAAAGTCCATGAAACCCTTATCTTGAATTAATCACCAAAGGGTAAAGTGTTAGCCTTGAGAAAACTCTAAGAAACAAAGCCCTTGAGTTCAAGCGCCAATATATAAACAAAAAAGTCTTAATAACGGCACACAGGATTCAGATCTTCTGTCCCCATGTTTAATGAGATGCCTCCTGGGCTGGAAGTTTCCTGAGTCAAACACAGGGCTCCATTCCTGGATTCCTCATGAACAATTCCAAGCTTTCTGCACCCCTGCTCTCCTATACCACCCTTTCCCCCGACACCCCTAAACAGCCTGAGGACGAAGTGGTGGTACAGGGAAGCTGGAGTCTCTCTCTTGTCTAACAACTGAAGTGAGGGAGGAAGGAGGCGGGAACAGGTCCCAAGCTCCCATCTCACCCTTCTCCATCTCAGACTCTCGTGATAGGAAAGTAGGCCAGTTTGGAATATGTCACAGATATTTTCGACATCCCCATCTGTACTACAGCTTCACACACAGCCAAGCAGGGTAGAATCAGAACCTTCCTGCCTGCTGGATAAGGGAAACACCTGCTACCTCTGGGGCTCAGGGCCCAGAGAAGGGCTACAAATAGGTACTAAGGACCCTAGAGAGCACCGAGCTAGCATACAGCAGGCTGATGAGGGTGGGACAAGGGACTGGTCATGTTTGTCCTTGGCCCAGAGGAGCAGCAGCAGAACAGCTGGGATCTGAAATGCCACTGAGAGAGTTGGGCACTGAGCTGTCAGTCCTCAGGGAAAGAGCTCTGGAAAAGCCCCTTGGGAAAGCCTGAGCCATAGCTCAAGTAATAAAGCACTTGCCTAGCAAGAAGGAGGCGATGGGTTCTAGACCTCTGTATTTTCAAAGGACATTGTTTGTTGGTGGTCCTTTTTTTTAAAAAAAATTCTTTTGGGGGGAGGTGGGGGACACAGAAAGGAGGGAGAAAGGGTGAACAAATGTAATCATGCTATTCAGTATATACAATGTGGAACTTGTGGGCAGGGATGGGAGGGAGAAGCTGTGAGAAAGCAAAAGGAAAGGGTGTGATTGTCCAAAAAAGAAATGTATTCATTATCTGACTTATGAAACAGTCACCCCTCTGTACAACACTCTAATAATAACAATGAAATTATATAAAAATGGAGGGGGCAAATAGTGGTGGCTCATGCCTGAAATGCTAGCAACTCAGGAGACTGAGATATGGTGGATAATGGTTTAAGGCCAGCCCAGACAGAAAACTCCATGAGGGTCCCATCACTAATAATAACCAAGCAAAAATAACCTTGCAAAAAGCAAGGCTGGATGGGCTGGGGCTGGGGCCTAGTGGTAGAGTGCTTGCATGAAGCCCTGGGTTTGATTCCTCAATACCACATAAACAGAAAAAAACAGAAGTGGCTCAAATGGTAGAGTGTTGGCCTTCAGTAAAAAGAGCCTCAGGGACAGTGCCCAGGCCACGAGTTCAAGTCCCAGGACTGGCAAAAAATATATATATATTTTTTAAAAGTAAGGCCTAACCAGGCATGGTTGCTCACGCCTGTAATCCTAGCTACTCAGGAGGCTGAGATCTGAGGATCACAGTTCAAAGCCAGTCTAGTACTAAAGACTGGGAGATTCTTTTTTTTTTTTTTTTTTTTTTTTTGCCAGTCCTGGGCTTGAGCTCAGGGCATGAGCACTGTCCTTGGACTTTCTCAAGGCTAAAGCTCTACCACTTGAGCCTCAGCACCACTTCTGGCTTTTTTCTATGTACCGAGGAATGGAACCCGGGTCTTTGTGCTTGCTAGGCAAGCATTCTACCACTAGGCCAAACTCCCAGCCAGACTGGGAGACTCTTATCTCCAATAAATCACTAGAAAAGGGGAAATGGGGCCATGGCTCCAGAGGTAGGGCAGTAGCCTTAGAGTTCAAGACTCATGACCCACAATAAAAAAAAAAAAAAAAAAAAAAAAAAGCAAGGATGTGGTTCCAACAGTGAGCAAGAGAACCAAGTGACCAAGTGAGAAGGAGGTCCCTGAATTCAAGCCCAGGTACCAAAAAGGGAGGGGGAAAAAAGCGCAATGAAAAGGGAGATGTATTTTGCTTTCGGTTGGTAGAGAGAAGGAAGTTTCCCCACCCATGGAGAATGTTGCTGCAGCCACTGCAACCAGGGCTGACAAAGGGGATGGCAACAGGAAAGGCAGGACACCCTGACCCCGGAAGGGGCAGGGAGAATGGCAGCTAAGGAGCTTGAGGTAGGCCCTGAAGACACCTGTGACAGGATTCATAAAGATCAAAGCTAGGCACTGGTGACTCATGCCTATACAATAATCCTAGCCACTCAGGAGGCTGAGACCTGAGGATCAAGGTTCAAAGCTAGCCAGGAAAGCCTGTGAGATTCTTATCTCCAATTAACTACCAAAAGGGCCAGAAATGGAGCGGTGGCTCAAGTGATAGAGCACTTGCCTTGAGCACAAAAGCTCAGGGACAGGCCCTGAGTTCAAACCCTAGGACCAGCACAATAAGCTAAAAATAAATAAATAATAAATAAATAAATAAGTAAAAATAGAAAAATCATGTAGCTGTGGGCAGGAAAAGTCACCATAAGAGAGATGGGTGCGGATGGAAGGCAGAGAAGTCTTCTGCCACCAGATCCCCTTGACCTTGTCCTTCTGTGGTGACTGCTTAAAGGCATCTCTGTGGTTGAGGATCATGGGCCAACAGGAGCAGCAAATTCCTGCAGAAACAAGAGAAACTTAGTGGTTAGATAGGGCTAAGTTTGACATAGGAGCTGTATCCCAAGAGCTTCTCCCAGAAAAGTTGAGAGAGGAGATCCTGGACACCTGGTTACCAAGCAACTATTATGGGCACTTGACAATGAGCCTTATTTAACCCTTCCAACAAGCTCTCGAGTGTATATACTCTCCCCCATTGTACTGGTGTGGAAAGGAAGTTTGGTAAGTTCAGATCCTAGGTCTGATTCCCGAAGCTTGTTAGGTGAGACCAACTATAGAATTTAGGTCTCTGGGGGTGGGGGTGGGGGGGAGGGAAATGGGGACCAATACATGTGAAAAGGTATCAATGTATGAGAATTAATGCACCTTCTATCTGGCAAATATCATATAACCCTTCTATTAATTACAATAAAAAAATCTTAAATAATAAAAAAAAGAATTTAGGTCTCTGTGTCCCTTTCATCCCTTCCTACCTCCCAGGTAAGGAGCCATGCTTCTGCCAGCTGCTAATTGCTCACTGCCCTATTCTGCCTGATGCCTCATGTCAAAAAATTGTTGACCTGGGCCTGGTGGTTCTTACTTGTAATCCCAGCACTCAGAAAACTGAGGTGGAAAGATTCTGAGGCTACATAGTGAGAAGCTAGCTGTTGAGTTGTTTCAGGTGGGAGGGTCAATTTATTTCCTGTACCTCCATTCAGGAATTCCTATTAATCAGAAGTTGAAGGTACACTTCAGCCTTCCATCCTCTCCCCATCCATTTCTGTTCCTGACAGGCACTTAGAGCAAGCACTTTGGGGCTGGGAGCATGGCCTAGTGGTAGAGTGCTTGACTAGTATGCATGGAGCCCAAGGTTCGATTCCTTGGCACCACACCACATACACAGAAAAAGGCAGAAGTGGTGCTGTGGCTGTGAGAGAGCATTAGCCTTGAGAAATGTCAAGGACAGTTCCCAGGCCTTGAGTTCAAGCCCCAGGACTGGTCAAAAGAAAAAGAAGAAAGAAAAAAGAAAAGTAAAAAATTCAGGTGGGTGCAGTGGCTCATGCCTGTAATCCTAACTACTCAGGAGGCTGAGATCTGAAGATCATGGTTCAAAGCCTAAAAAGTCCGTGAGGCCAGGCGCAGTGGCTCACGCCTGTAATCCTAGCTACTCAGGAGGCTAAAGCCAGCCCAGGCACTAAAGAACCTGACACTCTTATCTCCAGTTAATCACTAGAAAAAGGGAAGTGGGGCTTGGCTCAAGGGTAGGGTGGTAGCCTTGAGCTGAAGAGCTCAGGGACAGCACCCAGGCCCAGAGTTCAAGCCCCGCAACTAACGAAAAAAAGAACAAGCACTCTGTCGACTCTGGGTGCTGCTTCCACCTCTTCCTCTGTGACTGCTCAGTGGAGGCTCATTCAGCAGACGTTTACCTCACTGAAGGAATTCCATCACTCTGCCTTTTTGTGCAGATCTCTAGGTGATTTTTATTTTTATCTCATCTCCAACCTGCCTACTTAATTTAATTTCCTCTTCATCCTTACTTAATTTAATTTCCAAGAGCTCTGTTATTCTTTATGACTGGTTTTACTGCATCCTATTCTTTTTTTCTTCTTTTATAGTTATTAGAGATTGTTTATTACTAGGAAGAATGTGTTTATGTAGTTTTGTGGTTTGGGGTTTTTTGTTGTTGGTTTGTTTTTGTTTTTGCTGGTCTTGGAGCTTGAACTCAGGGCCTGGGTGCTTCTTTTACAAACGGTCAACACTCTACCACTTGAACCACAGCACCATTTTCGGTGCTTTTTCAGAGTTCTTTATTGGTGATAAGAGTTTTATGGACTTTGCTGTCTAGGCTGGCTTCCCACCGCCGTCCTCAGATCTGAGCTTTCTGAATAGCTAGGATACAGGTGTGAGCCACCAGTGCCTGGCTTTGTGTTTGTCTTTTACACAGGGAGTATGGCAGCAGCCATGGAATAAAGCAGTACCTGCTCTCTTTTTGAGATGAATCCTCCACGGGTGGGGGTGGGGTGGGGTGATGACATCACCAAGGAGCTGTAGCACTTGAACTAAGGACCAGCTTTTCCCAGGCAGGGCAGCTCTACCTAAATGCTGAACATGATGGGAGGTTTGGAGCCTGGACATTTGTGCACAGTAGGGTTCCTCCCTATAAGGCTCTGAGGCCAAGCGATAAGGCCAGGAAAGGGTTAAGAGTTTGGAAGACCCTTCCTTCCTTCCTTTTTTCTCTCTCTCCCCCACCACCATTTTTTGGGGGGAGGGCCTTGAACTCAGGGCCAGAGCACTGACTGTCCTTGGGATTTCTCAAGGCTAGTGCTCTACCACTTGAGCTACAGCCCCGTTTCCCGTTTTTTCTATGTATGTGGTACTGAAGAATCGAACCTTGGTCTCTGTTAATGCTAGGCGAGCACTCTACCAGTAGGCCAAACTCCCAGCCCCATCCCCCTCTTTCTTAAAAAATTTTTTTTAAATTGTGGTACTAGGGAATGACCCACTCGTGGGCAAGTGTTCTACCATGAGCTATATCCCTAGCCATTTTTGATCATGTTCTTTTGAGACACATTTCCCTATATTGCTCAGGCTAATCTCAAATCTTTGGTCTTCCTCCTTCTGTCTGCGTAGTTAGAATGAGAACACGGTTCTCTTTCTAGTGAAGGACACACCCTGGCAATGTGGCTCCACCTGGTGGCCCTTGTGGGCCTTCACTACCTGCCGATGCAGAGAGGCAGGTGACCAGCCACTTCCAGGACAAGTACGTCTGCATCACAGGCTGTGACTCCGGCTTTGAGAACCTGCTGGGCAGATAGCTGGACATGCTGGCTGCGTGTCTGATGGAGAAGAGGGCTGAACAGCTGTCTTCAGACAGGCTGAAGACCGTGATCCTGGATGTCACCAACACAGAGAGCTTTGCTGCAGCCACCCAGTGGCTAAGGGAGCGTGTGGGGGGTCACAGGGCTTTGGGGCTTGGTGGGCAATGCCGGCATTTACACACCAATGGCCTACTTTGAGTGGCAGAAATTTGATGACTGTATGGACATCCTCAACGTGAACCTCCTTGGTTTGGTTCAGGTAACCTTGAGCGTGCTTCCCTTGATAAGGAGAGCAAAGGGGAGAATTTTCAATGTCGCTAGTGTAATGGGAAAAAAAATTGCTATAAATGGAGGAGCCTATTCTATGTCCAGGTTTGGAGTTGAAGGGTTTTCAGATATACTTAAGCATGAACTTCAAGGTTGAAATAACCAATCTGAAGTTGTCTCAAGAGAATAACACAAACCTGGGAAGAAACTCGTATGCATAGTAAGGAGCCCTGTGGACAGAAATTTGGGGATTGCAATTGAAAAAATGGTTAACGTGTAGCTCAGACCTGCATCTGGTCACTGCATGGAGCAGTCACCTTTGTACTCGATATTGGGCTGGCTGGGGTGCCCATTTTGTCTTCATCCCACTCTCTTATTTACCTCCATAAGTGGCAGACGACATATTGACCAGATAAAACCCAAACCAGCCAAGACAACCTGAAAACAACAACGATAACCTGATTCCGTTGTTCTTGAAATGAATGAAGAGTAAATCAGAAACACGTCGTTTGTGTCTCAGTAATCCAGTCTGTTTGTAACAATGCATTTTCTTGCCTAAAAAACACGTCGTTTGTGTCTCAGTAATCCAGTCTGTTTGTAACAATGCATTTTCTTGCCTAAACTGATTTAACTGTCATCCTGTTTGAGTTCCAGAGAGCCATCATTTGCTACATTTAGGTGAGAGATCATTATTATTTTACCCACTTTTAAAATGAGAATGTTTCCAACATGTACTATTCTTGCCTTATTAAATACTTACATGAAACCAAAAAAAAAAAGAGGTTGGAAGACTAAAAACTATATCCTGTAAAGGTCAAACCATCTAAGCAAGACAGATGCAGAGCTGTTTGAACATTAAAAAATCTTGAGCCTTGCATAGGGGAATACTTACCCCATTCTCTGCCTGTACCTGCCATTAAACGCATGTCATCCCTGTCTCCTTACACAGACCCTCTAAAAGCCTTGAGTCCAACCCCACCCCACCCCACACAACCTCCATACCCGAAGGAAGGTCTGTGTCCCTTCCTGCCAAATAAACAGTCCTGGCCTGTTGAGACTGAGTCCAGCCAGTTTCCTTCCTCTCTCTTCCATTTTCTGAATAATCCTTCCTTTCCTTCTTCCTTCACACATGTCAACCCTGCATGTGGCCTAAACACTTTTTCTTTTTTTGTAATGGGGCTTGAACTCAGGGTCTGGGTGTAATACCTTAGATTTTTCCACTTAAGGCTGGCACTCTACCATTGTAGTCACAGCTCCATTTCCTGTTGTGGGGTGATTACCTGGAGAAAAGAGTCTCAAAGATTTTCCTGCCTGGGCTGGCTTTGAATGTGATCCTCGGATCTCAGCTTCCTGAGTATCCAGGATTACAGGTGTAAGCCATCACCATCCAGCATGGTCTGAAGACTTTCTCTATTTCTGCAATGTCTTTTTTCTATGCTTCACTAGCACAACTCCCCCCCCCACACACACAAATCTCCATAGGGTATGTGTTCCCCAGATGTGTTAGACAGCTTGCAATTACTGTAACAAATATCTGAGATAAATTAGCAAGAGGAAAGAAAGGTCTATGGTCACCTGCTTTTGGTGTCTTGGGGCCGTGATATCCTAGTACATCATGGCAGGAGTTTGTGGTAAAAAAAAAAAAAAAAAAAGGCATCTTTACCTCTAGGGTGGCGGGGGAGCAAAGGGACAAGGCCCAATATCTCCTTCAAGGGCATGCCCTCAGTGACCTGACTTTGTTCCACTAGTCCACAGTTCCTAAACATTCTTCCACTGGTCAGGAGCGTGGCCTAGTGGTAGAGTGCTCACCTAGCATGCACGAAGCCCTGGGGTGGATTCCTTGGTACCACGTAATCAGAAAAAGCCAGAAGTAGTGCTGTGGTTCAAGTGGCAGAGCACTAGCCTTGAGCAAAAAGTCCAAGGACAGGGGCTGAGAGTTTGACCTAGTGGTAAGAGTGCTTGCCTAGCATGCACGGAGACCCGGGTTTGATTCCTCAGCACCCCACATACATAGAAAAAGCCAGAAGCGGTGCTGTGGCTCAAGTGGTAGAGCGCTAGCCTTGAGAAAGCCCAAGGACAGTGCTCAGGCCCTGAGCTCTAGCCACAGGACTGGCAAAAAAAAAAAAAAGATTCTGCCACTGCCCCTTAAAATCTAAACTTTTAATGGGCTTTGGGGAGAGATCGGCAGGCATCTATACTATTCCAGCCGGAGAAAAGGACCACCACCAGTGTTCTCTTCCATCAGCTACTTGTGTTTAAAGGAAAAGCATTAAAAGTCAGACTGGGGGCTGGGAATGTGGCTTAGTGGTAGAGTACTTGCCTAGCATGCATGAAGCCCAGGGTTCAATTCCTCAGCACAACATAGAAAAAGCTGAAGATTGAGCTGTGGCTCAAGTGGTAGAGTGCTAGCTTTGAACAAAAGAAGCTCAGGGCCCTGAGTTCAAGCTCCAGGACTAGCCAAAAAGAAAAAGAAAAAAAGACTGGATGCTGAGCAGCAATGGCTCACATCAGTAATACTCTATTAGGAATCTAAGGATCACAGTTCAAAGCCAGCCAGGCAGGAAAGTCTGTGAGTCTCTTCTCTCCACTAAAACTATAAATTAATTTATTAATTAAATTCATTAAAAAGAAAAAAAAACCAGGTACCAGTAGCTCATGTCTATAGTCTTAGCTATTCAGGAGACTGAGATCTGAGGATCCCTGTTCAAAGCTAGCCAGGGCAGAGAAACTTCCGAGATACTCTTATCCCCTATTAATAACTCAAAAACCAGACTTGGTGCTGTGGCTAAAGTGGTAGAATGCTAGCTTGACCACAGACAAGCTCAAAGACAGCACTCAGGCCCTGAGTTCAAGCCCCACAACTAACAATAACAACAAAGAAGTCATAAGTGGAGCTGTGACTCAAATGGAAGAGGGATAGCCTGGAGCGCGAGGGAGCACACGCACGCACACACACGCACGCACACGCACACACACGCACACAGATACACAAAGAAAAACCAGACGAGGTGTTTCGGAGGCACCAGGAAAAAGGCATTTAGTGGTGGATTTTGCTCTTTAGTGATGGGGCAAAAAGCCAACTACTCAACTGTTTCACTGTGAAACTTCCAAATGTTAGCTGTAGAATTTTGTTTTGAAGTCTTTTAGCTTCTCCAGATAAGAAAACTTTAGTCTTCTTCCGCCTGGAGGCAGGAAACTTCTTCCAGCCTTTCTGTGCAGGACTCCATGCCTCTTCTCCGCCCTTTACCATACATACCTCTGCTCCACTGCCTAATTTGGCCAAATCTTCCTCCCCACTCCCCTTTCTGTGTCTTGTGTCGCTGGCCTCAAATCTGAGATCCTCCTGTGTCAACCTCCTTAGTACTGAGATTACAGGCATGCTCCACTGCACCTATCCCTTCTCTCCTCCACACCGAGGTCTGAACTCAGGACCTCTTGCCTGATGGACAGGCACTCCACCACTTGAGTTATGGCTTCAACCCTTCCTTCTTCCTTTCCTATCATCTTAGTCGAACCTCAAAAAGGAGGAGAAGGAAGGCACATTCAGTTCATCATTATTAACCACAAAACCCCAACATTCTTCAAAGCTTTTCTGCCGTTTTGTGGAAAACAAGCAGTTGAGGGCCAGGAAGGAGCAGAAACAAGAAAGCTAGGCAGGAGGCCCTTGCCACAGCAAAGGCAGTGATGTGAATGACTAGGATGGGTGAGGTAGCCATGGAGACAGCGGAAAATAGATGACTGGAAACCTTGTTAACTGGGCACCAGTAGCTCACCCTGTAAACCTCCCTACTCAGGAGGCTGAGATTTGAGGATCATAGTTCAAAGCCAGCTTAGGTAAGAATGTCAATGAGATTCTTACCTTCATACAACTACCAAAAGGCTGGAAGTGAAGGTTTAGCTCAAGTGTTAGAGCACCAGGCTTGAGCAAAATAAAATTCAGGGATAGCACCCAGGCCCTGAGTTCAAACGCCAGTACTAACATCAAAAAAGGGAGGGGCATCATTAATCATTCAAGCCCACAAAATGGAGGGGGTGGTTTCAGTGGGTCCGAAATTCTTTGCTAGTCCTCACTTTTAGGGGATAGAACTTCAGTTTCCACCACTGGCTTGTATGCTAGCGTCAGTGACTCATTTGTAAAAAACACAGCCAAGGGGAACCTGGTAGAAGTTCAGTGTGTGACTTCCCGGATAAGGTGAGACTGAGCTGAAGGCTCTTCTCTGCTCTGCCTCTTAGTCACTCAGCTGCTGCTTTCTGAGGCCCCTCAGGTTGCTCTGCGGAGACTGAGGCATCTGGCTAACCATCCTCAGTGAGAGCCAGGCCAGTGTGTGGTCCCCTGGGGAACAGGCCCTCCAGCTGTTCAATGACTGCATCTAGCTGACATCCTCACTGTAGCCCTAAGGGGTCATGTGCTTCTAGCTCTTGACTCAGAGATGCCATTAAAATGTGAGATAACTGTTGATTATTGAAGCCACTAAGCTTGTGGGGCTAATGTGTTACACAGCAATGGATGACTAATACAGGAGGAAGAGGAAAGATAGAGCCTGGAATTTGGGGCTTGAGCACCTCATAAAGGAAAACAGTGTTAGCTGAGTAAAGAAGTCTGGGAGAGGAAAAAGTAGAAACCAAGATACTAGCTGGGTGTGGTGGTACATACCTCTAATTCCAGCACTTGGGAGGGAAGCAGGAGGATCAGGAATTCTAAGCCAGCTCGGTGCTAGTGGCTCAAGATTGTAATCTTAGCTACTCTGGGAGCTGAGATTGAGGATATCAGTTTGAAGCCAACACAGGTAGAAAAGCCCCCATGAGACTCTTATTTCCAATTAACCACTCAAAAACTGGAAGCAGTGGCTGGGAATTTGGCTTAGTAATAGAGTGTTTGCCTAGCATTCACAAAGACCCAGGTTTGATTCCTCTGTGCGCCACATACATAGAAAAAGCCGGAAGTGGTACTGTGGCTTAAATGGTAGAGTTCTAGCCTTGAGAAAGCCCAAGGACAGCACTCAGGCCCTGCATTCAAGCTCCAGGACTGGCCAAAAGCAAACAAACAAACAAACTGAAACTGGTGCTATGGCTACAGTGGTAGAAGTGGTAGCCCACTGGCCTTGAGCACAAACAGGCTCAGAGACAGAGCCCAGGCCCTGAGTTCAAGCCCCAGGACTTGTGTGTTATGCGTGTGTGTTAGAGAAAGAGAGAGGGAGAGAGAGGGAGAATTCAGTGCCTGGACGCAGTCTCTAACCTCTTTTGCTCAAAGCCTGTGGAGTGACAGCTCCACTCTGGCTTTTTGTGATTAGAGATAAGAATCCCCCAAACTTGCCCACCTGACTGACTTCAAACGTGGATCCTCAGATCTCAGCCTCCTGAATAGCTAGGATTAAAGCCATGAGCCACTGGCGCCCAGCTGATCCATGCCTTTTGACTTTAAAGGAGCAGTATGCAAATTATATTCAAAGAAATATGAAGATGAAATGCAAATCATACCAGGAATGAGTATCTGTTCTTTTTGAGTCAACAGCTCAGGCACTTGTGGGTGAACCCTCCCCAGATTTCTCCTTGGGTTACAGGGGTCAGGAATTCTTGAGATAGTGTCACTAAACAGAAGCAGGGCATGACTTCTCCAAGGCAAACATGGTCCAGATAAGAACTAATAGGAATATCCTAGGAACACAGGGGTATAATAAAGACTCCCATTACTTCTCAAGCTCAGCACTCTGGAGGTTTCCACTGGGTACGTGTTTATGGACAGGTTTCCTGTGCACTGTAGGATGTTTACAACATCCCTGGCTCTTTCCATCAGATAAATGTCCCTCCCACGTAACCCCTGACTTAGACAAACAAAAATGTCCCAAGACATTGCCAAATGTGGGGGAGGGCGTAAAATTACCCCAGCTCAAAATGGCCACTCAAGTTTGGAGTGGTAGTGTATGCCTGTAATTCTAGTGCTCAGGAGACTGCAGCAGGAGAATGAAGAACTCAAGACCATCCTGGGCTACATAGTAATACCCTATCTCAAAAACAAAGCAAAAAGAAAGGAATAGAGGGGGGGAGGGAGGGATGGAGAGAGGGAGGAGAGAAAGAGAGAGGAAGAAAGAGGGGAAAAATGAGGGAGAGAGGTAGGGAGGGAAGAAGAAAGGACACCAAAATTTTAAGATTGAGGACTGGGAGTTTGGCCTAGTGGTAGAGTACTTGCCTAGCATGCACAAAGACACGGATTCAATTCCTCCATACCACATACATAGAAAAAGCCGGAAGTGGTGCTGTGGCTCAAATGGTAGAGCTCTAGCCCTGAGAAAGTCCAAGGACAGTGCTCAGGCCCTGCGTTCAAGCTCTAGGACTGGCAAAGAGAGAGAGAGAGAGAGAGAGAGAGAGAGAGAGAGAGAGAGAGAGAGAGAGAGAGAGAGAGAGAGAGAGAGAGAGAGAGAGAGAGAAAAGAAAGCCCAAGAACAGGGCTGAGGGCATGAGTTCAAGCCCCGGGGGAGAAAAAAAAAGTATATTGTTGAGTCCTTTAGATGAGTCAACATGCTGAGCAAGCTAAGGATTTAGCTCAAAGGACCAATATTCATACCTTTGTATTTTGGAGACTGCAGTCTCTAAAGATTCTCTTCTAGTTTTTGTTTGTTTGTTTATGCTAGTCCTGGGACTTGAAATCAAGACCTGAGTGCCATTCTTGAGCTCTTTTGTGCAAGACTAGCACCCTACACTTGAGCCACAGCTCTACTTACGGCTTTTTGGTGGTTAATTGGAAATAAGAGTCTCTGGACTTGTCCGCCTGGTCTGGTTTTAAACTACAATCCTCAGATCTCAGCCTCCTGAGTAGCTAGGATTAAATGATGCGTCACTCGTTCCTGATTCTCTCCTTTCCACCAAGCGAAGTCTTCCCTGAGGTGTAGCCTGCACTCTGAGCATGCGTTATAATTCAGTTCTACCATGATCAAGGTCACTTCCCAACACCCACCACAGTGCTGAGTTTCTTTTTAGCGCTATTTAACCTTTTTGTTTGTTTGTTTTGACTTTTGTTTTTGTGCTGGTCCTAAGGCTTGAACTCAGGGTCTGGGCATTGTCCCTGAGCACTTCTGCTCAATGCTAGTGCTCTACCTCTTGATCCACAGCTCCACTTCTGGCTTTTTGGTGGTTAATTGGAGATAAGAGTCTTGCAGAGCTGGGCGCGGTGGCTCACGCCTGTAATCCCAGCTACTCAGGAGACTGAGATCTGAAGATCAAGGTTCAAAGCCAGCCCGGGCACAAAAGGACCTGAGACTTTTTTATGTGTGTGTGCCAGTCCTGGACCTTGAGCTCAGGGCCTGAGCACTGTCCTTGGACTTTCTCAAGGCTAGAGCTCTACCACTTGAGCCTCAGCACCACTTCTGGCTTTTTTTTCTATATATGTGTTACCTAGGAATTGAACCCGGGTCTTTGTGCATGCTAGGCAAGCACTCTACCACTAGGCCAAACTCCCAGCCAGGACCTGAGACTCCAGTTAACCCCTAGAAAATGGGAAGTAGGTCTTGGCTCAAGGGTAGGAGGTGGGTGGCCTTGTGCTAAAGAGTTCAGGGATAGCACCAGGCTCAGAGTTCAAGCCCCATGACCCACAGAGAGAGAGAGAGACAGAGACAGAGACAGAGAGACAGAGACAGAGAGGCAGAGAGAGAGATACACAGAGACACAGAGAGACAGAGACAGACACACAGAGGATTGGGGGGATGACATTTTCTGAAAAGAAATATATTCTTTCCAGACAACCATGGTTCATGTGTATAATCCTAGCTGCTCAGGAGATTGAAATCTGAGGACTGCAGTTCAAAGCCAGCACAGTCAGGAAAGTCTGTGAGACTTTTATCTACAATTAACTACTAGAAAACCAGAAGTGGTGCTGTGGTTCAAAGTGGTAAAGTGCTAACCTTGAGCAAGAGAGCTCAGGGACAACACCTAGGCCCTGAGTTCAAGCTCCAGGACCCACATATTTCTGTAACAATACCCTGCTAAGCCTAGAGTCCTGAGGGACCTCTGGCAATCCCAGGGGTGTGAGAGAGGGAGGCAGAGGGAGGATGAGCAGGCTGGGCTCCTGGGTTCCCACACTCAGTTGGCCCTCAGTTTCTCAGCCCTTGTTGGTTCTATTTCTCTATTTCTTTGTGATATCCTTTGGACAAAAAGTCCCAAAGGGGTTAGGCTGAGGGAAATGGGGACCAAGACATGAGAAAGGGTATCAATATATGTGAAGTAATGCACCTTCTATCTGGTGAATATAATGTAACCCTTTTATTAGTTATAATAAAAATATATATGAAAAAAAGTCCCAAAGGGTGACTGAAAACTGCTAGGCTAGATGGGAAATCCTGAGCTGAAGTGTGTGGCTTTGGTGGCTGGGTGGTGGCCCTTCAGAGCCCTCTGTGGCTTCCTTCCCAGCTCCTGGTCACCAATGAGTGACAGGAATTCGTGGGAGAGAGTCTCACTCCACGTATATGCTTAGGGTATGGAGGAAAGCAGCAGATCAGACCATGAAGCCCAAGTCACAAGGATTTCTATTAATCCCTACCCTCTAGCGGATCAGTACTAGACACCAGAAAGAACTTCCCAACCAGGCCGTCTATGGGAGAAGCAGTAGTGAAGCACGTTGGTATTGTCTAGGGTAGATCTGTGCTTCCCACATCTGTCTTTCCCTGCCCCCCCACTTTCTCCTTCTCCTGTCCCCCACCAAGGCTGAGTCCAGAAATCTCACACAGATAAAGCCTGAACCTCAGCAAAGAGTGGGGGAGCAGGACCTGAGGCCTTGCCCCACCCCGCTGTCTTTGAGCTCCTTTCTGTTCAAGCCTGGCCAGGCAGCAACAGAATGTGTGGGGATCTTGTTCCCCAGAGGCCTGGGGGATGGAACGTCCTCTCCCTTCTTTCTCCGGTCACTAAACCCTCTGGACACAGACATAATCGGGTGTTTCATGCTTCGAAAGGGTCAGAATGAAAGGCCTGTGTCTGTCTGCTCCCCGCACCCCCACCCCATCTTCAGATTTTTGCATCTGCCTTTGGGCCAGAGCCTCCTTTCCTCCTCCTTCCATTCCCATCCTGCCCTCCAAACACAGGATTGTACACAACGCTCTGTGCAGCTGGCCACTGACTCAGATCTCTCACATGCGAGGCAAGAAGGCTGGGCACAGAGGGCTCACATAGCAGCCAGACCCTGTGGTCCCCTACATAATGGGTGCTGGGTACAGGGGACCCGTGGTGAGAAGATGAGTTTCTCCAAAGGTCCCTATGGCCTCAAAAGGCTTCTTCACATTGGAGGAAGAACACTAAAATAGCCAAATCCTGGGAAAGTTGTTGGACCCAAGAAGCAATTTCAAACCAGGAGCTGGTGATTCAGGCCTATAAATCCTAGCTAGCTACTCAGGAGGCTGAGATCTGAGGACTGCAGTTCTAAACCAACCAGGGTAGATAAATCTGAGACACTCTTATCTCCAATTAATCAGCAAAAGGCCACTGGAGCCTGGGTGCTGGTAGCTCATGCCTATAACCCTAGCTACTCAGGAGGCTAAGATCTGAGGATCGTGGTTTAAAGCTAGCCCAAGCAGGAAAGTCTGTGAGACTCTTATCTCCAAGTAACCTCCCGAAAACCAGAGGTAGAGCTGTGGGTCCAAGTGGTGAAGTTCTAGCCTTGAGCAAAAGAGCTCAGGGAAAGTACCCAGACTCCAAGTTCAAGCCCCATGATAGAAGAAGAGGAGGAGGAGAGGAGGAGGAGGAGGAAAAGAAAGAGGAAGAAGAAGAAGCCACCACCACCATTGGAGGTGTGGCTCAAGTGGCAGAGTGCTGGTGTTGAGCAAAAAATGCCAAAGGACCGTGCCCAGTGTCTGTACCAAGGTGGTGGCAGGGAGGGAAAAGAAGTAACTCCAAATCAGGGCTCATCTTCCCTGTGTGTCCCAGGGAAGGAACGGACATTCTCTGCACAGGCGCTGGAACTAATCTCCTACATATTCTCAGCATCACCTTGCTACCCTACCCCAATGCTGAAGGCCAAATAAACAGCTAGAAACTGGCATCATCATGCTCCAGCTCCTCAGACATGTGTCCCACCACCACCACTCGTGAGCAACCATTCCGGGGTCTGACATTCTGTCAGTTTCACACCACAGCCTAGAGCCCCAGCCAGAAGCACTTCCTGGATAAAATATGAAACATGCAAATCTGAGACAGTGCCTTAACGAGCGACAGACTGCACCACCACAGCCTGGCAAAGGAGACACACGCCGTCCGGGGGTGGGGAGGTATATATAGATATAGACGTTGGCTCTATCTGTGCAGTGCGTGTGTGAGGCAAGGAACAGATGATGGAAAACTACTGCACGGCCTCTAGCTGGGGTGGCCTAGGATCTGAGGCTGAAAGGAAGGGAGGTCAAGTGGGAGCCCCAAAGCTGAGCTCAGAGGAGGGGTGACAAAAGCCCTTTGTGCAATGCAATTCTGTGCAGTGGGGGTTGGGGGCAGAGACTCAGGCAGGAGAATGAGCACTTGATTTTGGAAAAGGAAACTGGTTCAAAGCAAAGCCTCAGTATGGAGGAGCAAACAGAGGAGAGAGGAAACGGAAATCTTGGGATCACAAGGAGCACATCTCAACCCATAGTAGAGCCATTGGGGCCTCTAATGTGGTACCATGCCAGCCCAGGATTCCATGGAGCTCATGTCAGTAGGGTTCCTGCCTTAGTCTGCTTGGACCAATGTGGAATCAGCACTGCGGTTCACACCTGATCTGAGGCTCACGGCTCTAAGCCAGCCCAGGTAGGAAAATCTACGGGACTTTTATCTCCAATTAACCACCAAAAGAAGCCAGAAGTGGAGCTGTGGTTCAAGTGGTAGAGTGCTAGCCTTGAACAAAAACACTCAGGGACAGCACTCAAGCCCTGAGTTCAAGCCCTCGTACACACACACACACACACACACACACACACTGGCAGGTCTCAAACTGAAATGTACGTAGGATCACCAGAGGTCTTGTTGACAAAGCTGGCTCTAACCCCTGAAGTGGGGGGGAGGCTGGGCGCAGTCTGGAGGTCCAGGCTGTGGCCCAGTCAGAGATGAGTGTCGATGAAGAATTAAAGTCACAGGAGGTCTTCTGGACACAGGCACATACAGAACCCAAAGCAATGCAGAGGGTCTCAAAGCCCAGAGGGGTTAGCTCTAGAGTGGAGGTGACGCTGGCATCTGTCCGTGGTAGTTGAACAGGTCAAGGACTGAAAACTCCATGGTACCTGCATTGCCCCACATTGATCTAAAGGCCCAGGCCTGAGCATCACAGAGTCCAGAGCCGCCTCAGAAGTTGCTTCTAAGACAGAGCTCCTAAGAAGACACTCACAGGGCCTGGACTGGCCTTGACACCAAGGAGGCTGGTGCTGTCACAACAGGATGCACATACTGCTTTACAATAATACAGAGCCAGGCGCAAGGGCTACTCAGAAGGCTGGGGTCTGAAGATCATGGTTTGAAGCTTCACTAGGTAGAAAAAAAAAAAAACATGAGTTTTTTTTTTGGTGGGTCATGTGGCTTGAACTCAGCCGGGGTGCTGTCCCTGAGCTCTTCAGCTCAAGGTTACCCCCCTACCCCTGGGTCTGGGGGTTGTCCTTGAGTTCTTCAGCTCAAGGCTACCACCCTACCCTTGAGCTAAGCCCCAGTTCCATTTTCTAGAGGTAAATTGGAGATAAGTCTCAGGTCCTTTTGTGTCCAGGCTGGCTTTGAACCTTGATCCTCAGATCTCAGCCCACTGAGTAGCTAGGATGACAGGTGTGAGCCACCGTGCCCAACTGAGACTTTTTAGTGCTGAATGGAAATACAAGGCCCTGAGTTCAAGCTCTAATACCCCTACACACAGATAAAGAGACAGAAAGCAAAGTGCAGGGCCGAAGGCATGGTTCAAGTGATAGAGAACCAGAAGACCAAGTAAGCCCAGTGACCATAAAACCCTAAGCTCAAACCCTAGTACCACCAAAGTACCACCTAGTACTACAGTGGTAGTCCCATTGGTTCAGGGGTGACAGCGCTGAGCAGACCTGGGTTGACAAGCATCGGAAATAGTGCACAGTGAGGGAGGGTCTTCCCATGAACGAACACCTCAGGATGCATAAGGCAGAGGAAGGGACAGGAGAAAGCTGGAGGAGGAAGGCACAGGCACCAGGGCGTGTGCCAGCCCCGGCTGCTGTGGGCTGCCTGCTGCTGTGGGCTGAGTGCTACTTGGCTGGGCCCAGTTGGAAGGTGCTGAAAGAGGAGGTGCCACTGTGCCAGCTCAGATGGAGGAGGAAGTGGGAAGGCGGAGGCAGGATGGGCAGCGGGCCCAGGCATGGGATAGCATTCCTCTTTCAGGGAGGCCAGGCCCAGGAGGGTCCAGTGTCCTGCCCACTTCCCACTCTCATCACACAGGGGTCCCGTGGGCTATCCACCCCAGGAGAAGGGCGCCCAGCACTGAGGGAACAGACAAACAGGCTTTCCTCTTCGGGAATTCTCATCTCAAGAACAGAAGGCTCTTTCTAGCACCAGGTCCCTGAACAGGCGCCCTGTCCTTCCACATCCTCCAGGGACCAGGGAAAAACAAAGCAGGTCCCTAGCAAAGCCCTCTCCCAATAGCTGGTGAGAAGTGATGTGTCTTTGCTTAATGAAGTCCAGTCCCCCCTCACCTGTCTGCTAGATGGCCTCCCCCCCTGTGGACTTTAGGCTGTTCCTGGGCCAGGGTGGGGAGGCAGGATCAGAGCACAACCATCCTCCAGCCACATCTGGCTTCAGGAGGGGATGCCAATCCTTCTTCCAAGGAAGACACTTTTTCTTTGGGGTGTGTGTGTGTGTGTGTGTGTGTGTGTGTGTGTGTGTGTGTGTTTATGCCGGCATTTAATCTGTTGTAGGGCTTGAACTCAGGGCCTGGACACTTTCCCTGAGGTCTTTTGCTCTAGACTAACACTCTACCACTTGGAGTCACAGTTCCATTTCTAGTTTTCTGGAGGGTTAATTAGAGATAAGAGTTGCATGGACCTTGTGGCCCAGGCTGGCTTTGAACTGTGATCCTCAGATCTCAGCTTCCTGAGTTCTCTAGGATTACAGGTGTGAGCCACCCCACAAGTAGATACTTTCCATGATCAAAGTCCCAGACAGCTGTTTTGTGCGAGCAGCTCATCTCAAGCCAGGACCAATAGAGCAGCAGGCCAGGATGAATGGTTCTGTCTTTTCCACTACTTCCTCTACCCCACAATGGTGATCCCTGTGACACAAAGTCCCCCCTCTCCGAGCCTCCCTCTTTGGCCTCTCCCTCCAGGGAGGATGTCAGGAAGAGGCTGGGGTCTCCAGGTCCACTCCCAGCCCCTCCCCCTTCCCAGCCATCTTTCCCCATCAACCTGTTTCTACTGGAGAATCGATCATGACCCGCTCGTACTCCTGTCTCCAGGCTGACCTAGTTTCTACCTCGACATCCTTACTCACTGCAAGAAAATAAAGCTACATAATCAAGAGACACACTGCGCGTGCTTGCGATACACCAACAAGGAACTTACGTGACTCTGGACATGCATGTGTTTGGGAAAACACATTCAGAATGGTGCCCAAGTATATCCAAGGGCATCTTCCCAGTTCAGGAACCCACCCAAGGGCTACACAGGACTCAACAGACACGTGAAGACACACAGGAACTCATGCAAGGTGCAGGCAAGAGTTTCCAACAAGAGCAATTCTCCATTCCCTCTCCAGCTCCTGCTCCTATGTCCCTATCTTCTAGGCCACCAAAGCACTAGAAACACTGCAAGAGGCCTTCTTCGTGCCCTGTCATCAGAGAGCCCCAAACCTGGGAACAGGTCCCGAGCCTCCTCCCTCCCTCCACTGTGTCTGTCTCAGGGAACTGCACAAGCCTTATTTCCCCAGGTACCCCATGAGACTCAGGTAAGAGACCCTTCCCTTGGTTGTTTTATTGTGCCCTTCCTGGGGCTTGAACTCTGGGCTTGTGCTGTCCCAGAGTTGGTGTTTTACCACTTGAGCCACAGCTCCATTTCTCCTTTGTTTTGTCAGTCATGGGGCTTGAACACAGGGCCTGGGCACTGACCTCTGAGGCCTTTTGTGCTCAAGGTTAGTGGTGTTCTACACTTAGGCCACAGCACCACTTCCATTTTCTTAAGTGGTTAATTAGAAGAGTCTCACGGGCTGGCTTCTGCCCTGGCTGGCTTCAAACTGTGATCCTTAGATTTCAGCCTTCTGATTACAGGCATGGCCCATCAGCCAGCGCCTGGAATACTTCTGTTTTTTGTTTGTTTGTTTGTTTTGTTTTGCTGGCTTATTTGTTTCTTGAGATAGGATGTACCTGGATAGTTCAGACTTTCTCTAACTCTAGATCTTCCTGTCTGCCTTACTCTCCCAAGGACCAGGACATACAGGGATGCACCATCAGGCCCGGCTCCAGAACTCCCCTGTAACCCAAGTCTTGGTCTCCTTCAGGACAGGCAGCCTAAGAGCTGCCTGCAAAATTCAGCAGGCAGGAAGCTTCCTCTGACCAGCTCCCTCTCCTCCCCTCCTGCACACATCCATGCTTGGCCATCTGCTGTGGAGTTCTGAACTTCACCCACCCGTCTTCAGCTTCAGCGTCCTTCCTGGTTCCGTCCATCCCTTAGCTCCATCCTTTCATCCTCACCCTGACTCTCCTAATGCTCTTTGGCCTCCTCTGCTGAAGTGAGAGCTCCCCCACCCCAGCCCGGGTCTCTGCCTGCGGCACTCCTGGACTATTATGAGCCGCACTAGAACAAAAAGGCCCCTGCCCAGGAAGTTTGTACATCCTCAGCTCTGGTGTCCAGCCTTCTCCCCTCCATCAGGGTGTCCCTCCTCTCACCATCTCATCTCCTACCAGCGCCTCAGTCCTCTTCCTTCTTCTCCTCCCCACCACACCCCTCAACCTGGTCTCCCACTTCTCCCCGAAAGTGGAAGCTGTCTAGAAAGTTCTCCCCTGCTCTCTCCCCCCTCCACAGCTGTTTCCAGGCTCCCTTCTGAGAAGTGCGAACTTGTGCACTGGCACACACACACACACACACACACACACACACACACACAAGTGTGCACAGGGGAACACACTCCCCCTCCCAGTCCATCTGAACTCTAGGTCCCTCCGAAAGGCCTCGTTCAGCCTCTGACCTGTAGCCTCAACTTTCAACCTCTCCTAACTCATCATTTCAGCTGATGTTTGCAGGACCACACTGCTTTCTCCCTCTCTTGCCTCTGTGTGTGTGGTCCTGGGGCTTAAACAGAGGGCCTGACACTGTCCTTGAGCTTTTTTTGCTCAAGGTTAGGCTAATGCTCTACTATTTGAGCCACAGCTCCACTTCTGGCTTTTTGCTGATTAATTGGAGGTAAGAGTCTTACGGACTTTCCTGCCTGAGCTTGTTTTGAACCTTCATCCTCAGATCTCAGCCTCCTGAATAGCTAGGATTACAGGCGTGAGTCGTCAGCACCCAGCAATATTTTTTTTTATTAGTTAGGCTAATTAGCTAGGTTATGATTAACAGCATCAGCTTTGTCTGGCCTATAGTAAAGTGATCCGAAAAAGAAAAGACTGCAATTTAAAAAAAGTAAAGTCTGAGCTGGGATCTGGTGGCTCATGCCTTGTAATCTTAGCTACTCAGGAGGCTAAGATCTGAGAATCACGGTTCCAAGTCAACCCAGGAACCAGAGTCCATAGATTCTTATTTCCAAGTAATCACCAAAAAGTAAGAAAGGGAAGTGGCTCAAATAATGAAGGACCAGACTTGAGCAGAAAAAGCTAAGGGACAGTGTCCAGGCCCCGAAGTCGAACCCCAGGACTGGCAAAAACAACAACAACAACACAGAAAAGAAATAAAGAAAATAAGGTAAAGTGCATTTCTTTCTTGAGTTCTTAAGAACTCAAGATCAGGAGCAAGTTTGCAAGCAAGGCTCCTTCCACGTGCCTGTGTGCTACCCCCTCGGGCACTGTCTCATGACCAAAGCTGGTTGTCTGCCATGCTGGAGTCCTGCCAGCTAACAGGGGAAAGGAAAGGGCAGACAAAAAAGACCCCTAGAGCTTCAAACCCAGGTTCTTGCAAAGGGAACATACCACTGCCCCCTGTAGCCCATTGATGGGAATGACGTCCCCTGTCTGCACAGCGGCTGGGAAGCCCTGCAGTGCTGCTGCTGCTGGTGGACAGCCAGGAGTAGTTGCTGGAGCTTCCGTGGCACCTCCCCCTGCTCCCTGGTCACAGGAATGGCCCTCGGGGTTCTATGGTTGCCTTTCTTCTCCCTCATGCACATACCCTGGCCCTTCAGGTACAACCCCGTGCTCATGGCTGCAAAAATCCAACTCCCTGAGAGAGCCTCTCCTTTGAGGGGTTGATCAGGGACAATTCCAGCAAGTCTAGCCCATGCCAGGCCTGGCATGTGTGCTCTACATAGGCCTCTCCCCTTTGCTTCCTTTCAGATCCTCGTAGCCCTGGACTCCCTGCCTCTACCCTGAACATACCACACTCAGATATTCTGAATGCACTCCTGTTTGGTGCCCCCTCTCCCCGCAAGTCCTTGAGCTTTCTCAAGGCTAATGTTCTACTGCTTGAGCCACAGCACCACTTCCAGCTTTTTCTGTGTATGTGATACTGAGGAATCAAACCCAGGGCTTCGTGCATGCTAGGCAAGCACTCTACCACTAGGCTATACTCCTGGTCCCTGTGCTTGGCTTTTTCTGCTCAAGGCTGGTACTCTACCACCATGAGCAATTGTGTTAACCAAGCAGCAGGGGTGTATCCTCTGGCCATAATGGTGAAAGAAAGAGACCACCTCATAGCCAGGCGCAGTACTCAGGCCTATAATAGTAGCTACTCAGGAGGCTGAGATCTGAGGATCACAGTTCAAAGCTAGCCTGGCAATACAAAGCTGTAAGACTCTTATCTCCAATTAATCATTAGAAAATGGGAAGTGGGACTATGGCTCAAGGGTAGGGTGGTAGCCTTGAGCTAAAGAGCCAAGGGGTAGGATGTTAGTCTTGAGCTCAAGAGCTTAAGGACAGCACCCAGGCCCAGAGTTCAAGCTCCATGCCTCCCCACCCAAAGGAAGAAAGGAAGAAAGGAAGAAAGAAAGAAAGAAAGAAAGAAAGAAAGAAAGAAAGAAAGAAAGGGAAAGAAACCACCCCTTCACTTCCAAAAATACCTTCTATTTTGTAAGTAAAAATCAGACCAAATGGATCTGTGGTGAGGGGGCCAGCATGGTGAAGGGATGGACCCTCAAGAACTTGGAAATATGGTGGCCTTCCATGAGGGCTACACAGATATGCATACCCGTGAACATTGTTCAAGATGAACTTCACAAATGTGCATGTGGGATGACTTCACAATATTTGTTTAGTGGGGAGCAGTGCTGGGGTTTGAACTTGTAGCCTCTGATACTACTTGAATCTTACCCCCAAGCCCTTTATTGCTTTATTTTCTTCTGATAGTCTGCATGTTGGAAGCATGCAAGGAAGAAAAGTCCATAGATTTTTTTTTTTTTGCCAGTCCTGGGCTTGAGCTCAGGGCCTGAGCACTGTCCTTGGACTTTCTCAAGGCTAGAGCTCTACCACTTGAGCCTCAGCACCACTTCCTGCTTTTTTTCTATGTATGTGGTACCGAGGAATCAAACCCGGGTCTTCATGCATGCTAGGCAAGCACTTTAACCACTAGGCCAAACTCCTGGCCCCAAGTCCATAGATTCTTATCTCCAATTAATTACCAAAAAGTAAGATGTGGAAGTGGCTCAAATAATGAAGTACTAGACTTGATCAGAAAAAGCTAAGGGACAGTGAGTGTCCAGATCCCAAATTCCAACTCCAGTACTGGGGGGGAGGGGGAAACAGAAAAGAAAAAAGAAAGAAAGAAAATAAGAAGGTAAAGTGCATTTCTTTCTTGGTTCCAAGAACTCAACATCAGGAGCAAGTTTGCTCTCACAGCCATCCAGAGACTCAGGCTCCTTCCACTCTCCTGTGCGCTGCCCCCTCAGGCACTGTCTCATGACGTCTCTCTGGACATCACTTCTCCTATCGACCTTTCCCCACATGGTAGGGGTGATAGCTGCATCCCAGCACTCTTGCCTTATTTTTATCAGTTGAAATGATGTTTCATAAACTTTATGCCCAGGATAGTCTCTTCCAAAACTCCACTTTCAGAGCAAGGATTATAGGTGTGAGCCACCAAGCCCATCTCACATAAGTTTATTTGTTTTTTTTTCTTTCCTTCTTTCCTTTTCTTTTTCTTTTTTGCCAGTCCTGGGGCTTGAATGCAGGGCCTGGGCACTGTCCCTGAGCTTCTTTTTTAGTGCTCTACCATTTGAGCCAAAGCACAGCTTCCGGCTTTTTCTGTGTAGATGGTACTGGGGAATGGAACCAGGGCTCTGTGCAAGCTAGGCAAGCACTCTAGCTGTTTGTTTGTTTGTTGTTTTTGCCTTATTTTTTTCTCCAGTGCTGGCAATCAAACCCAAGGACTCATGCATGTTAGGTAAATGCTCTACCACTGACCCATACTCTCAGTTCCCTGTATTTGAAGTACTCTCATTTTGTAATAAATCATCCATGGATAAAAAGCCCCTTAGAATTCCCTGATTTCAGGTGGTGGCACTGAGGTCCAGAGAGGGGAAAGCACTCAGCTGGGGTTGCCAGTACATCTGTGGAGAGCTCACCCTGAGCAGGGAACCATGTCCTGCCTCTCTCATGCACTATAGCTACATCTGGAGCAGGCTCCTTGCCTTTGTATCTCTGCACAGAGGGGTGCTGGTGCATATTGGCGGGAGGCAGGAGAGGACTACCTCCCCTCATATCTGGCTATACTGCTGGGGTGGTGAAACATGGCAGTATTGTGGTCATTGAGAAAACAAACTGGAGGGGCACAATTCTGTAGCTCCATGGGCTTAACTTCTGATGAACTTAGCTTTTTTCATTGGCCTACCCCAGTGTGGATCTGAGAATTAAATGATCGCCTAAGCATATAGTCCTTGAACAATGCCTGGCTCCCAGCATGTACCTAAAAGTCTTTGCTATAACAACAACTATCAGAAACAGACCAGAGCTAACCTCTCTTCCTTCACAGGCACATCAATTAGCCTCTCCAAATCCCACTTCCCCATTTGTTAAACAGATAATATTAACTGACACCTGAAGGTTTCTAAAGTGCAGGAACTACATCTGTTGTTCTAAAGGCCTTGGCACAGGGCTCAGCCTTGGAAGGTACTCAGATGCTTGGGAGAACTAATTCCTTCTCCCACTCTGACCAGTTATCCTCCTCTGGTGCTAGCAGACAGTGGCATCTAGTGGAAAAAATTTGGAACTTCATGTTGGCCAAGTGTAAGTGAAGTCCTTTAAATAAAACATTTTGAATCTTCATTCTCAGTTCAGCAAGCATTCATTAACTGCCCGCTGTATAACGAACACTGACCCAGAACCTAGAAGCAAGAGATGAAAGACAGTCATTGTAGTCAATATATAAGATGCTTAAAAATGAACCAAGGGGCCAGGAGTTTGGCTTAGCATGCAGGAAGATTAGGGTTCGATTCCTCAGTGCCATATACATAGAAAAAGATAGAAATGGTGCTGTGGCTCAAGTGGTAGAGCGCTAGCCTTCAGAAAACCCAAGGACAGTGCTCAGGCCCTGAGTTCAAGCCCCAGGACTGGCCAGGCACTGGTGGCTCATACCTGTAATCCTAGCTATTCAGGAGGCTGAGACCTGAGGATAATGATTCAAAGCCATGCTGGACAGGAAAGTCTTTGAGACTCTTATTTTTCAGTAAACTACTCATAAAAGGCTGGAAGTAGTGGACCATTAGCCTTGAGTAAAAAGTTCAGGGTCAGTACCCAGATCCTGAGTTCAAGCCCCCTGACAAAAAAATTAATTTAAATAAATAAATAAAAGCCAGGTGCAGTGGCTCATGCCTGTAATCTTAGCTACTCAGGAGGCTGAGATCTGAGGATCAAAAGGACCTGAGACTCTTATCTCCAATTAACCTCCAGAAAACAGGAAGTTGGGCTTGACTCAAGGGGAGGGTGGTAGCCTTGAGCTGAAGAGCTCAGGAACAACACCCAGGCTAAGTTCAAGCCCCTTCACCTACCAAAAAAAAAAAAAAAGTGGGGGCTGGGAATGTGGCTCAGTAGTAGAGTGGTTGCCTAGCATGCACAAAGCCCTGGGTTTGAATACTCAGTACCACATAAACAGAAAAAAACAAAAGTGGTGCTGTGGCTTAAGTGGTAGAGTGGTAGCTTTGAGCAAAAGAAGCTCAGGGACAGTGCCCAAGCCCTGAGTTCAAGCCCAGGACTGCCCCCCCACACAAAAAAAGAGGGGAAGGGGGAAATGGGAGGAAGCAAAGGCAGGAGTAAAAATGTCCAAGAATCATAAACTCATAATCTGACTTAGAAAACGTGCAACTCCTTAAAAATAACAATTAAAAAAAATCAAACTGGATGCAGCGACTTATGTATTCTAGCTACTCAGGAGGCTGAGATCTGAGGATCACAGGTCAGAGTCAGCCCAGACACTAAGACATCCATGAGAATCTTACTTCCAATTAATCTCCAGAAAACCAGAAGTGGCCCGGTGCCTCAAAGGCACAGTGCTCAGGGCCCGAGCACTGTCCTTGGGCTTTCTCGTGGTTAATACTCTGCCACTTGAGCCACAGCACCACCGCTGGCTTTTTCTATGTATGTAGTATGTAGTCCCAAGGGATTGAACCCAGATCTTCATGCATGCTAGGCAAGCACTCTACCACAAGGCCAAACTCCTGGCCCCTCAAATGGGCTTTAGAGAAGGGAAAGGAAGGGGTGAGTGGCTCAGGAAGGAAGTGCATTTCAGTTTGGTAGAGACCTTTGAAGAGAGACAAGCCTGGGAGTGTCCATCAGTGTCATGGAGAAACCCACAGGATTCTCAGGATGGGGAAGTAGCCATTAGATTTGCTGTTACAGTGACCCTGGCACAAGGAATTTCAAGGGAAGAAGCCAGGATGCAAAGGCTAAAGCGAGTGAAGTTGGTAAGGCTGCCTGAAGAAAGATGCTAAGCAGAGGAGACTGAGGTGAGCTGAGGATGTATTACTTGGGGTGGGGGTCTCCGCAGAGACCCTGAAGAGGGGTAAGAAAACCCCCAGAGATGGAAGGAAAGCAAGACCTGGGACCTCAAGTCCCAAGAGATGAGGAGGGGAAGGAAGGAAATGGGGACAGTGGATGCCTGAGGAGTCCTGGAGCTCCGGGCTGGGGCTGGGACCTTAGCAGTTCCCTCCCTTCTCCGAGGGGCTGATCTAGCATCATTCAGGCAGGCAAGGGAGACAGAAGGGTTAGTAATGAGTTCCTTTCTCTTTCTGCAGATCAGGGTCCTAGCTCCTGCATTCTGTCCACCCAAACCCAACACTTGTTCCATTCTGTGCTTCCTCCCTTGAAGATGACCTGCTTCTGCAGGGGACTGAGTTTACCCAGGAAGTTAAATGGTAGGACATTAAAATGTCCCAATCCCCAGCCCTATAAGGGTGACCTTATTTAGAAAAGGGGCCTTGAATAAGGAAAATGAAGTATGTAACCTGTGGGTAGGGTTGGGAGGGGGAAATTGGGAAAAAACAAAGGGATGACATTGTCCAAAAAAAAAGTACTCATTACCTAACTTATGTACACCACCTTAATAACTTTTACATATTTTTTAAAAATTGCCATCTGCTGATGGCTCACACCTGTAATCCTAGCTACTCGAGGCAGAGATCTGAGACCTCAGTTCAAAGCCAGCTCAGCCAGGAAAGTCCATGAGACTTTTCTTTTGTCTTTTCTATTTTTGGTACTGGGCTTCAAACCCAGACATTGCACTTGCTAGGCAAGTACTTTGGCATATAGCTACATCCCATTCCTCCATGAGACTCTTACCACCAACTAAACAACAGAAAATCACTTTGAGCTGTGGCTCAAAGTGGTAGAATGCTAGCTTTGGGCAAAAAAAGCTCTGAGTTCAAGTTCCTCATCTCTGTCCCCACTCCCACAACAAAGAAAAATTAAAGAAAAGGGGTCTTGAAAACGTAATGAAGGGCTGGGAATGTGGCTTAAGTGGTAGACTGCTTGCGAAATCCTGAGTTCAATTCCTCAGTATCATATAAACAGAAAAAGCTGGAAGTGGTGCCATGGCTCAAATGGTAGAGCGCTAGCCTCCAAGCACAAAGAGGCTCAATAATAAGGCCCAGGTACTGAGTTCAAGTGGCAGTACTGAAAAAGGGTGTGGAGGGAGCTGGGAGTTTGGCCTAGTGGTAGAGTGATTGCCTAGCATGCACAGAGACCTGGGTTCAATTCCTTAGTATCACATACACAGAAAAAAAAAAAGCCAGAAGTGGTGCTGTGGCACAAGTGGTAGAACTCTAGCCTTGAGAAGAAAAAAAAAGCCCAAGTCCAAGCACAGTGCTCAGGCCTGAGTTCAAGCCCCAGGACTGACAAAAAAAAAAGAAAAAGAGAAGAGAGGGGAAGAGTGGGAGAGAAAGGAGAGAGTAAGGAAATAAAGAATGCCAAGATGAGATCAACTTACACCATTAGATTATTAGGTGGGCTCAAAGCTACAGAGAGGGTCTCCATAGAGACTAAGTGGAGCTGGAGACCAAATAGAACTTAGAACCACCAAAAGTTGGTTAAAGACAACAACTTCCCTCTAGAGCTTTTGGGGAGCACAGCATGTGACACCTTCATTTTGAGTTTCTGCACAAGTGTAAGAGAATAAGCTTTCACATCAAGTTTGTGGTGATTTGCTATAGCAGACCTAGAAAATGAATCTGGCTCAGTATTCTGTAAAATGGCGAAAGCTTGCAGGGATACCAACAGCCCTCATTCAGCCAAGAGGGAGGTCCTAGGTCTAACAGGTGTAAGTCTATGTGCATGTTTAAACGTAAAAGGCTGCTAGGTGCTGGTGGCTCACATTTGTAATCTTGCCAGCTCAGGAGACTGAGATCTGAGGATCTCAGTAAGAAGCCAGCCCAGGCAATAAGCTGGCACAAGTGCTACCCCTGAGAAAAAGAAGCTCAGAGACAGTGCCTAGGCCAGAATTCAAGCTCTAGAACCAGCAAAAATAAAAAAATAAACAAGTACACTTAGGCCATTTCTCCAAGATTAAGTGTTTAAGGAGGGGTTGAAATTCCCCATCCCCCTGTTTCTTCCCCCCTCTCCCCCCCACCCCCTCTCGGAGCAGGTCCCACAAAGAAAGGGAGTTTAAGAGACTTGTATCTTCCTTCCCTAAGAGCTGGAAGCAGGCTGGAAGCTACATCAGGGCCAAAGCCCACCCAAACCATGTCAGCAACAGTAAGGCGATTTTGAGTAAACCTTTTACAATTTCTTCCCACAAACATGCCCTCTTCAGAGGGGACTCTCTGGTCTGCCTTCTTCCTCTTTCTCCATTCATGGGGGCAAGATGAGATGGAGATGGATATCCCTTAACCTCGATGAAATGAAGGCACTCTCCCACCAGCCTTCTTCTTCCCCACAACACAGCTGGAGGGGGGGAGGGGAGGTCAGCAGGGTTCATAAAGGCCAGATGTTAAGGCAAAAGACAGGGGCACACACCCGCCTCACAACCCCCCCCCCCAAAAAAAATAAAAGAATCAACTCCCTCATTAGGGAAGAAAAATGAAAGGAGACAATTTTGAAAACAAACACAACTTTTGTGGTCCAAAACAGTTTTTCTCAAGAATCTGCTCTATGCAAACAATAACAACTTTTTACAAAGCATTTTCACAGAAAAGGAGACAAGTCCTTCCCCGGGAGGCCCCACGTGGGAATTGTTCCTCCCTCACCAGGTTTTAGGGAAGGAGGGGTCATCTAGCCACTAACGAGTGCAGGGTGGGCAGATGTGAGAGCCAGGCCAGCTGCCTTCACACCCCACTTTCTATCTCCCCAGCACCTGGCCTCCCTGGACCTCACCTTGGGCAGTGATCCAGGGCTGACTCAGGAGCCCTCCTGGCCAGGGTGTGGTCCAAGCCTAACTCCTCCAAGAAAACAGAACCTCTGACCCTAAACCTAATCCCCTGGCCCAGCCCCTTTCGGATCCATCAGCTCCCTGACAACTCCAGAATGCCTCAGGCTAAGGAGGAAGCTGAAGGCAGTTCCTCCCCACCTTGCCGCTCCTAGGCCCAGAAGGCTCCCAAGGGCCCTTTCCTTTACCCCTTGCAACTGGTTTTGTCACCTCTCTTTACAGGGGCTGGGTTTTGGGGTCCAAAGAATGGATTCAGGTTGGTCCTCTACCTCCAACCCCCTCCCATCCAGAAATCGGTGGAAGAGGACCTCGAAAGGCGACTTGTTTGGTCTGATTTTATTGATTTCTTCCACCTTCCATTACTTTCCCTAGGACAATCTCAAGCCCCTTCCCCAAGCAAAGTGTGGGTGGGGAGAAGAGGACATACCTCCACCCAGCTCCTGGTAGAAGGGCAAAGGCGGGGGGAGCGTTCTGACGAGGTGGAGGGGGTCTTTTTTCACCGGTGAGACCTTATGAACCGAAAGCAAACCGAAAAATGAAAAGGAAACTCCACAACTGGACAAAAGAGTTTGATGGCAGAGACAGAAGCTCTCACCGAGCAGGGGGGGGTCACCTGAACTGGGGGGGAGGGGAGGGCAACGCTAAAAGGGAACAGGAAAGAGGTGACCCGCCTCTTTCTCTCCACCGTGACTCCACTGGTGCAAAGAGTGCTGGGAAAGGCTAAGGAGAGCGAAGGGTTAAAGGTCTGGGCCGCTGGGGGTGGGGGATGCCCCCAGGGAGCTGCCAATCACCTTCCCACCCCCACCACAGCCCCCACACCCCCAGGCCTGCCTTCTGACACAGAAACAACCGGTTTGTCCATCATCAAGGTCCGAGTCCTCTCCCTTTTTTGGGTCTTTGAGCGGTGGCCTCCTAGCTCCCCCAGGGCGAAGGCCCTGCCCCCGGAGAGCCGAGATGGCCGAGGGGCTGGAATCTGCGTCATTCCCTCGTCTTCACTTTAGCCCACTTCGGACTCCCGCCCTTGGCTCTTCCGCAAAGATGAGTTGGAGGGGACTTCACCCCCAACCTTTCAGATGCTTGAAGATCGCTGTCATCTGAGGTCCCTCTGTCACCCACAGTCTAAAAAAGGTAGAAACAAATATGAGAGTCCAAGAGCTCTCCTCGAGCCCGCAGCTTGGCCATGGCCCCCCAAACTTTCCCCCGATGTCAGATGACGTCCCGCGCTCAGGGTTCTTCCACGTTGACCCTCCAGGACTTGAGGACGGGAGGCTCAGGGACAGCGGGTCCCCCAACCTGCCACCTCCACAATGGGTGGGCAGGCGGTGGCTTGGCGTCTCCCTGGAGGCGAAGCGAGGAGGCCGGCCCCAAGTCTCCATCTTCCCCCACCACCAGGGCCGGGGGGCAGGGGAAGCAGTCGAGGAGACTGAAGGTGCTCGTGGTGGGGAGCGTGGGTGCCGGGCGGCGGGGCTGCAGGCTGCGCTGGGGCGGCGCGGGCCGCCGGCGTTTCTTGGCCGCTCCCCGGGCTGGCCCTTTCGCCGGCGGCCGCTCCGACCCCCGGCGCAGACACGGCGTGTCCAGGGCGAAGCCCTTCGCGTAACACCAAAGTTTCGACCGGCGGATCAGACGATCGAAATGTTCCTGGCGTTGATCGGCGGGCGCGGCCGGAGCTGCGCTGGCCGTCGAGGGGCTACCGGCTTCGGCCTCGGGGGCCGCGGGAGGAGGGTTCCCCTGGTCTTCGGCCTCCTGGCCCGGCCGGGACCGCTCGGGAGCCACCTCGGGAGCGGTGGACTCGGAGGAGAGGCCCGCAGGTGGCGGCGGAGGCTGGGGTCGGAGCTCCCGAGTCGGGCCGGCGGCTGGATCGGGCTGGGACTCGAGCTCCGAAGCTGGTCTAGGCGGAGACGAGGCGGAGCTGCTGGGAGACTCCCGGGGACTCCGGGTCTCGGGGCAGTGGCCGGGAGGTGCGCAGGAGCGAGAGCCGAAGTGCGGGAAACCGCCTCCGCCCTCTTCCTTCTCCCCGCCGCTCCAGCACACCGCAACGTCGGCATCCTCGCCGGCCGGGGAGTCAGGATCGCGGGACCGCCCGGTCTGGTCCCCGAGGTGGCTCGGGGCGTCCGGGGCCCAGCTGCCGGTGCACGGGGAAGCGCGAGGGTCCGGCTCCACCGGGGCCCGTGGCTCCAGCTCCCCAGGCCCCGGGCCCAGGGCGGACGCCCGCGGTTTGGCGAGAGCGCAGAAGGCGAGGGCACGCAGGCAGAGCGGGGAGAACTCCTGGGTCCCACGACGCGGCTTCCGGGCCGTTGGGGAGCAGGGCGACCCTCGCGGGGACGCCGGCACTGCCAGGCGGGGAGGGGGGCACAGAGTCTCCATGGAGCAGCCTGGAAGGGTCCCCACTGAGGGAGCCCTGGTCCCAACGGCGGGCTGCCCAAAGAGCCCACGGGGTAGGGAACATCGCCCCCCCTCGACGGGGAGGTCTCTGCTCACGGCCGCCCCCGGCCCGCCCCCGGGGGGCCGCGGCGTTCCGCCTCCCTCCGCGATCTCGTCACGCGGCCCTCCGGGCGGCCGGACTCCTGGGTCCTTGGGAATCCCGGTACGGTCACCGGATCTTCCCGCCGCCGCCGCCGCCTGCCGCCTGCCGCCGCCGCTGTTGGTTGTGCAGCCCTGGCGGGAGCCCTTCTCAAATCACCCGGAACGTGGAGGCTTGGAAAACAAAGCGGCCGGCGATTACGGGAGGCGGGAAGGACCCCGGCCCGGCACCCGGTCCCCGGGCCCAGGCGGCGGGGAGGGCGCCTTCCGCCCTCACGGCTTCTTTCTTCCCCGCTGGCTCCCGGAGACCGCGTTATAGAGAACTGCCCCCTCGCTGCCCCAATACCAGAGCGGCGGCCGCGAGCCCGCCGCCGATTGGACAGCACCGCCCGTGACGTCAGCGCGACTCCACCCCGCCGGCGGCACCGCCCCCGTCCCCATTCCGCACACAGACACACACACGTGGACCCGGCGCGGCTGGGCGGGCGGGGAGGCGGGAGCGTGCGCGGGTGGGATCGCGGGGGACCCGGGGCGCCGCCGCCGCCGCCGCACGTGGCTCGTTGGCGGCCCGGCGCTGGGTCGTCGTTTTTGTCTCCCCCCCCCTTCGCGGTCCCAGTGTCCGTTTTCTTTCCGCGTCTGTAAAATGGGCCCGTTCCTCTCGGTGCCCTCGGGGCTCCCGGCGCGTCGAGCAGCCGCGCGGATGAATCCCAGGAGACAACGAGGTCGGAGGGGAAGGGCAGGCGATGGCGCGCAGCCAACTTTGCGCAGGCACAACGCCTGGGAGCAGAGTGTGCAGGACCCTGTTCGGGGCCCCTCGAACGCAGCGGGCAGAATAAGTAAATAAATACCCAGTAAACGCCAGCAGCTTGTAGGGTGCGTGGTTAAGGGATCGGTGCAGGCGCACAAGGTGCACCGTGCAGGAAGGGGCGGGGGAGGGGAGTCAGCCGCGGAGGGCGCTGGGCGGCTCGGCCTGGACTCGGGCCTGGGCGGCGTCACTCGAGGCGAGGGGCTGCACCACGCCAGCCCCAGCTCTTCTTTTGGCTCTTTGGCGGTTAACTGGCGCCTCGGGGACTTTGTACCCGGGCTGACTTGGAAGCCTCCTGTCTCAGCCTCCTGAGCTGCTGGCATGGCAGCCACGAGCCTCCCGCGCCAGGCTCCTGGATTTTTCGCTTACCTTTTTTCCGTTTCTCTGACTCAATCTCCAAATTGATATCTTAACCGAATTTAACAGAATTACATAACGGAACAGAATTAGAAACCTCTCTCTATGCGTGTGTACATGGGTCTATGTATGTGTATTTTCCTTTACACAGACCCGCTCCACTCTCACGCAGTAAGCCAAGGAAAAGCAAATTCCCACTTAATAGATACTCGGATAATACAGTACACACACTCCTCAGTACGTTCTGGCACCTAACTCTTTTAGTTTTTATAGAGGAACCTGTGTATTTGTGTCATTAGTCTGGGATTAAAAGGATGCCTTTGTCCAATAAGAGCTCCTGAGCGAGCAGAATACTTCATCTTGATGACAGTTATACCCTAACTGCCTAGACTGTGCCCCTACATAATAGGTGCTAAATAGTTGAGAATGAATGAATGAATGCATGAATGAATGAAATCTCTGTGGTGTCTCTCTCCCCAAAACTCAGGTTGCTAGATTCATACGTGTATGAATCTGATTAAAGTGCATTATATACTTATATAAAACTATCTCAATGAACTTTTGTACAATTAATATATGCTAATAAAATTAGATTGTTGCACAGATATGAGACTAACGGCTTGGAGTAAGAGGTAAAAGGATACTGGGGCAGGGGGAGGGGAATAGAATTATCTTCTCCTGGGGCCAAGGCAAAATAATTGGTGTATTTCTTTCCTTCCTTCTTTGAGACAGAATCTTACTACCTAGCCCAAACTGGACTGATATTCCGGAACTTGTCTCAGCTGGGATTACGGGCATGTGGAAGAGAGTTTCTGTAACAAATGGGACAAATGCTGCCTCCTGCATCTTCACCCTCCCTTTAGAGACAATAGGGTCATTGTTTTCCTAAATGGACATCAAACAGCATCTGGAAAGCAAGAGATTGGAGAAGTCTGCCTCCTCCACCTTTCTCTTGCAAAGAGCCAAGGTAAAGCCCCAAAGTGGAGCTTTGGGAAACTAGGGATTGAGTTGTTCTGTTCATCCAGACACTCATTCAGTCTTGAGTACACAGAACAACTAACTAGGGCAGTCATCAAGCAGAGCTGAGTCTAGTTTACAAGACTCCTGATTGAACCCCCACCAGAGGGGGGCCCGGGGCAATAGGAGGTAAGTTCTGAAAACATTATCTTCATGGTTGGTGGTGTAGAGGGGAAGCAGTGCCAGACTTCTTTTTCTTGGGGGTCAGAGGGGTGTCTGCTTCACTCTAAATGTTCTTCAGCCTCTGAGACTGAGATGCCTAGGGAGGAGGCTTTGGGCTCATTGCAGCCCATGAGTTGGGACAACCATTGAGCCCCTGGAGTTTCTCTCACTCATATTTGCATTCCTGCACCTAGCTGTACTTAGTAAAAATCTTGACACAAGGAAAGAATAACCAAGAAAATTACCTGTACGAATAAATAAATGAGTATTACATAACAATGCAGATCAATGGCTTCCTTCCTTCTCCCACTCCAAAAGCTGCTTGCTAAAAATCTGGATTTAGGTCTTTGATGAGGGGTTGGTGCTACTGAAAGCCCTTCCCTGAAGAAAACTTCTCTGGCTCCATTTTCCCTTCTTTCCTTTCTTTCATCAGGGAACCCAGTACAGAGTAGAACCAAGGCTTAGTGGCAGCATCTGGGGTCATGAAGCTACTTTTTCTGAGGGTCCAGAGGGCATGAAGTGCAGCTGGGTAACTCTGGAAAGGTCACCTTGAAACTCTGGATCTTGATGTCCCTGTTATCAAAAATGGACAGCTGTGGCTTTCTCCCAATGCTTTCAGGACTGAAAGAAAATATGAGCCCTCGGGGCCGGGAATTTGGCCTAGTGGTTAAAGTGCTTGCCTAGCATGCATGAAGACCCGGGTTCGATTCCTCGGTACCACATACATAGAAAAAAGCCGGAAGTGGTGCTGAGGCTCAAGTGGTAGAGCTCTAGCCTTGAGAAAGTCCAAGGACAGTGCTCAGGCCCTGAGCTCAAACCCAGGACTGGTAAAAAAAAAAAAAGAAAGAAAAAAGAAAATATGAGCCCTCACCATTATTACTCTAGTGGGCTAGCCCAGCTGCTGCAATTCCCACTTTCTACAGCAGAGGGCACTCCACCCAGTCCTCAGCCTCAGAGATGAGGGGAGCATCTGCCTTCCTGGATAGCTCCTCCAAGGACAAGGCTACATGCTGGGTCCCATCTGACACCTCAGGACTGAGGGATCTGTCCAGGGCCCTTGGGAGGCTAGAAGCCAGCCCTTCCCCCGCTTCCTTGCCCATCTAGTTCTCATCCAGAGCAGAAAGAACAATCAAGTATTTAAGAGCAGGGATCTAAGTTTCCCTTAGAATGCCCTGCAGGGAACCGCTCTAGATATCCAGCCCTGAAATAACTCTTTCATTTATTGATTGATTGATTGATTGATTGCCAGTTGTGGGGCTTGAGCTCAGGGCCTGAGCACCATCCTTGGACTTTTCTCAAAGCTCTACCCTTGAACCACAGCACCACTTCCAGCTTTTTTCCATGTATGGTGGAACAGAGAGCTCAAACCCAGGTCTTTGTGCATGCTAGGCCAAACTCTACCAGTAGGCCAAACTCCCGGCCCTCTTTTCTTTGGAACTCTGGGCTTGGCATCTGCTAGGTGCATCCCTAGCAATTTTGTTTGTGCTCTCTCTCTCTCCCCACTTCCCTCCTTCCTTCCCCTCCCTTCCTTTCCTCTCCCTTTCTCCCCCCTCCCCCCCCCCACTGTGTTTCCAGGCCTGAATGTTATCATGTTATAGCTGAGCAGCTGAGCTCTTTTTTTTTTTTTTTTTTTTTTTTTGCCAGTCCTGGGCTTGAGCTCAGGGCCTGAGCACTGTCCTTGGACTTTCTCAAGGCTAGAGCTCTACCACTTGAGAGCTGAGCTCTTTTTGTTCAAGGCTAGCACTCTACCACTTGAGCCACAGCTCCAGTTTCAGCTTTTTTTTTTTTTTTAGGGTCAATTGGAGATAAGAGTCCCATGAACTTTCCTGCCCAGGCTGCCTTCAAACCATGATTCTCTGATCACAGCCTCCTGAGTAGTTAGTACAGTCCTGAACCACTGGTGCCCAGCTCAGATTTTCTTTTTAAAATAAGATCTCACCAGCTATGCCCTGGCCATACTTAAACATGTAACTGTTGTACCTAGGCATCCCAAGTAGCTTGGATTCCAGAGTCTATACCGTCACAGCTGACTGTCCCACAGTAACATGGAACACTTCATTTTTCTTTTCTTGACTGCGTATTAGTTATTGTATGTATGTATGTATGTTATGTAGACAGTCTCACAGTCTCTGTAGCCCAGGCTGGCTTCAGACTTTCCATCCATCCTCCTTCAGCCTCCCGAGTGCTGTGATTACAGGTCTGTTTCACCATGCCCCATTTTATTTATTTTTTATTTTTGTCAGTTGTGGGGCTTGCCCTCTGGGTCTGGGTGCTGTCCCTGAGTTCTTTAGCTTAAGGCTACCGCCCTACTCTGGAGCCCCAGCCTCACTTCCTGTTTTCTAGTGGTTAATTGGAGATAAGAGTCCACATTCTTTAGTGCCCAGGCTGGCTTTGAAGTATGATTTTCAGATCTTAGCGTCCTGAGTAACTAGGATTACAGACCACCACTCCCAGCTACCATGCCCCATTTTAATGAACATTTTTAAAGCGGTCAAATAGCTAGCTGGTACATTTTACATTCCTATGTTACAAATGAGACCACTAAGAAAGGAAGAGGAAAATCACACTACTACCAGTTATCTAAGTCATCCTGCTACCAAGTGACAGGGCCAGGACTGAAACTCAGCCAGCCTAGTCCTGACACCCTAAGGGTCCATGTACGATGAGGAGTTCAAGAAGGAAGCCATTTCTTGCTCCAGAACTTCCTAAGTAACACTCTAGTCCATTCCGGCGAGGTTGTACTACCTCCTCACATAAGCTGTCTGGGAATTTGCCCTCATAGAGAATAAGTGCTACTTCTGAGTTCAGGGGAGGGAGTCTGTCTGCATTCCAGACTCATCATTTTACCAGAACTCTCTGACTTCAGGGAAAGTTACTTAACTTTTGCAAACTTTAGTTTCCTCATCTATTTTTTCTTAAAGGCATTTAGCCAGGCGAGGTGGCTCACACCTGTAATCCTAGCTACTCAGGAGTCTGAGGATCAAGGTTTAAAGCAACCTGGCACAAAAGAACCTGAGATTCTTATCTCCAATTAACCTCTAGAAAATGGGAAGTGGGTCTTGGCTTAAGTGTGTGGCGTTAGTCTTGAGCTGAAGAGTTCAGGGACAGTGCCTAGGCCCAGAGTTCAAGTCTAAGACACCCCCTACCACACATGCACACACAAAAAAAAAGGCATTTGTCTTCATACATTTAGGAGTCTTTCACTGCTATTTCCTGTACAGGGGACAGGAAATGTTCCCCCGCCTCTTCACTCTGTATGTCTTTCTCTCACTCTCCTTACTTTGATTGTGTTACCCTAAAAATAAATCCTTGCTAAAACTTTATTTTTAATGTGCTTTATAGCTCAGCATGGGGGCACCTATGTGTAATTCCAGCCACTCTGGAGGAGAAACATCTCAAGTTCAAAGACAGCCTAGACAAAGTTAGTGAGATCCTGTGCCAAAAGTAAGTAGGGGGCAAGGAGCATGGCCTAGTGGTAGCATACTCGCCTAACCTGCACGAAGTCCTGGGTTCAATTCACCGGCCAAAAACACAGGGAAAAAAAACAGAAATGGTGCTGTGGCTCAAGTGGCAGAGCGCTAGCCTTGAGCAAAAAGTGTCCAAGGACAATGCCCAGGCCCTGAGTTCAAGCCCCAGGACTGGCTTAAAAAAAAAAAAAAAAGTAAGTAGGGAAGGGCTGGGAATGTGACTTAGTGAAAGAGTGCTTAGCGTGCATGAAGCCCTGGGTTTGATTCCTCAGTACCACATAAACAGAAAAAGCTGGACATGAGGGCCGGGAGTTTGGCCTAGTGGTAGAGTGCTTGCCTAACATGCATGAAAACCCGGGTTCGATTCCTCGGTACCACATACATAGAAAAAAGCTGGAAATGGTGCTGAGGCTCAAGTGGTAGAGCTCTAGCCTTGAGAAAGTCCAAGGACAGTGCTCAAGCCCTGAGCTCAAGCCCAGGACTGGCAAAAAAAAAAAAGCTGGAAATGATGCTGTTAATGATGCTATTGCTCAAGTGATAGAGTGCTAACTTTGAGCAAAAGAAGTTCAGGGACAGTGTCCAGGCCCAGAGTTCAAGTCCCAGGACTGGCAAACACACACAATAATAATGAACAATAATAATAAGTAGGAGGGTCTTTAATTGGGGCTTAAACTCAGGGCTGCATGCTCTCCCTATAACTTAAGCCATGCCGCCACATGCAGCTTTTTGCTGGTTAAATTGAAGGTAAAAATCTGCCTTGACTGGCTTGGAACCACATTCCTCAGATCACTGCCTCTGGAGAAGCTAGGATCAGGTGTGAGTCACAGCAGCAGGTTCAGTGTGCATGGTTTTTCCAACATGTACCCACAGCAAAGGCATCTACCTCTGCCATCCCTCTATTGCTACGTCTCAGGCTGCCATCAACATCCTGGAGTTCCCCAGCTCTGCCTGGGTCTCGCTCCATGGTAAGTGTCAGTAACCCAGTGAATAAATGAGTGGACTAACCACAGACATATAGAAAAAGTGCAGCAGGAGGAGGACCAGTCTGGAATAATTCATGAGGAATATTGGAAAAGGAAAGAAAAAAACGAAAAGAGGAGGTGGGGAAGGTTGCCTAAGTGACTATTTATGTTCATTAAGAGCATATATGGCTGGGCACAGTGGCTCACACCTGTAATCCTAGCTACTCAGGAGGCTGAGATCTAAGGATCGAGGTTCAAAGCCAGCCTGGGCACTAAGAACTCTGTGAGACTTTTCTCCAATTAATCACCAGAAAATTGGAAGTGGTGCTATGGCACAAGTGGTAGAACTGTAGCCTTGAGAAAGCCCAAGGACAGTGCTCAGGCCCTGAGTTCAAGGCCCAGGACTGGCCAAAAAAAAAAAGTTTTTATCTTGGGCTGGGAGTTTGGCTTAGTGGTAGAGTGCTTAGCTAGCATGCACGAAGACCTGGATTTGAATCCTAGGTACCACATACACAGAAAAAGCTGAAAGTGGTACTGTGGCTCAAGTGGTAGAGCTCTAGTCTTGAGAAAGACCGAGGACAGTACTCAGGACCTGAGTTCAAGCCCAGGACTGGCCAAAAAAAAAGAAAAAAAGTTCTTAAGCTTTTTTTTTTTTTTTTTCCAGTCCCAGGGCTTGGGCTCAGTGCCTAACACTGTCCTTGGGTTTCCTCAAGGCTGAAGGCTCTACCACTTGAGCCACAGCACCACTTCTGGATTTTTTTTCTACATATGTGGTACCAAGGAATGGAACCCGGGTCTTTGTGCATGCTAGGCAAGCACTCTACCACTAGGCCAAACTCCCGGCCCAAAGTTTTTAATCTTATAGAAATAAGTATTGGAATAATATTCTAGAATGATATTAGCTGATGTCTTGGATTTGCTTCAAAATAATATGGAAGGAGGTTCAACACTGCAGGAAGGGGTGATGGATACAGTCAGAGGAAGTCTTTTAGAAGTGATCTTCCTTTTAGGTTCTACAGGATGATAGGAATACATAAAGGAGGCATGAGTCAGGAACAATGGTTCACACCTAGAATCCTAGCTACCCAGGAAGCTGAGATCTGAGGATCAAGGTTCAAAGCCAGCCTGGGCACTAAAGAATATGAGACTATTATCTCCAATTAAGTACTAGAAAATGGGAAGTGGAGCTGTGGTTCAAGAGGTAGGGCTGTAGCCCTGAGCTGAAGAGCTCAAGGACAACACCAGGCCCAGAGTTCAAGTCCCATGACCCACCGAAAAAAAAAAAATAGGCATGAGAATGAGAGAAGAGGGTCTGAGAGTGTGGCCTACTGTTAGAATGCTTGCCTAACATGCACAAAGCCCTGGGTTTGATTCCTTGGAAATCTTTGGAAAGCCCTGGGTTTGCTTCCTGCTAGCCTTGAGAAAGCTTGAGGACAGTGCCCAGGCCCCTTAGTTCAAGTCCGAGGACGAGAGAGAGAGAGAGAGAGAGAGAGAGAGAGAGAGAGAGAGAGAGAGAGAGCGAGCGAGCAAACGAGGAAAGAGTATGAGCAAGGAACCCAGGCAATCTTAGGTACTCACATATATATAAGCCATCACTATTGGGCACTGCTGGCTTTGTCATTTTTCATACACCCTCCCAGAGGTCATATATTCCTCTGTCTGTAAGTCTCTCTCTGTAAGTCTCTCTCTCTCTCTCTCTCTCTCTCTCTCTCTCTCTCTCTCTCTCTCTCTTTCTCTCTTTCTATGCCAGCACTGATGCTTGAACTCAGGGTCTCACATTCTCACTTAGATTTTTTGCTCAAGGCCAGGACTCTACTTTATGAGCCATACCTCTAATTTCAGTTTGTTTAATGTTTATTGCTAGTCCTAAGACTTGAACTGAGGGCCTGGGCACTGTCCCTGAGCTTCTTTTGCTCAAAGCTAGCACTCTACCACTTAAGCCCCAGCACCACTTCCAACTTTTTCTGTTTATGTGGTCCTGAGGAATCAAACCCAGGGCTTCATGCATGCTAGGCGAGCACTCTACCACTAAGCCTCCTTCCCAGCCCTGTAAGACTCTTATTTCCAATCAACTACTCAGAAAAGTCAGAAGTAGCACTGTGGCTTAAGTGGTGGAGCATTAGGTAGCCTTGAGCTGAAGAGCTCAAGGACAGTGCCCAGCTTGAGTCAAGCCTCAGGACCAGCAAAAGAAAAAAAGAAGTCTGGCCAGGTGCTGGGGGCTTATCCCTGTCATGCTAGCTATTCAGGAATTTCAGATGAGAGAATCATGGTTTGAAGCCAGCCCAGTTAGGAAAAGTATGACAGAAATGACATCCAATTAACCCACAAAAAAGCTGGGCTTGGAGGTAGTGCTCCAACTGTAAAATGCTATAAGCAAGCAAGCCAAGCAAGATGAAGAAGCCCTGAGTTCAAGCCATGATACAGAGATACATGAAACAGCAAGGAAGAAAGGAGGGAGGGAAGGCTGGAGGGAGGGAGGGAGGGAGGAAAGAAAGAGGGAAGGCAGGCAGGCAAGCCAAATCTTCCCTTGACCCCAAGTCTGTTGTCCCATCTTTCTGTCCTCTCACAGTGAAACTCTTAAACTTCATCCAGAGTTTTCTGCACATGTAGTCTTCCTTTTCTCACCTCCCACTTATTCCTCAACCTACATCCATCTGCTTCCTCCCCCGCCTGTCACTGAAATAGTTCTTCCCAAGGACCCAGTGGCCTCTATCTCATCAGAACCTGCAGCGCTGACCTCTTCGTTCTAGAGATTTCAGTCCTTCACATCTGGCCACGAGCTCTGCTGCTGTCCTCCTGCTGTGGCCAGTCCCTCTTGGACTTTAGCATAGGCTCTTCCTATTTTCAGCCCTATCAGGCTTCTTCATAGTTCAGTCCACAATTGTCTTCCCTCCCCACTCTGTTTTTTATGATGCCACTAAGGGAGCTTGAGCCAAGGCCTCTCCCTCTGGATTGGCTCTTCTGCTCAAGATTCTATCAGTCTATCATTTGAGCAGTGCCTCCTGTTCATTTTGCTGGTTAATGGAGATAACAGTCTCGAGGACTTGGCTGGCTTTGAATCACAATCCTTAGTTTAGTACTGAATCTAAGCAAAACTTCTGTGTTTACAAGAGAAAAAAAAAATCCTGCTGGGTGCCAATAGCCTAGCTAATCAGGACGCTGAGATCTGAGGGCTGTAGTTTGAAGCTAACCCAGGCAGAAAAGTCCATGAGATTCTTATATCCAATTAACTACGTAAATAAAAAGCTGTAAGTGGTGTTGTAGCTCAAAGTGGTAGAGTTCTGTGAGAACAAAAACTCAGGAATAGAGTCCATACCCTGAGTCTAAGTCCCAGGACCTGCATACACACACACACACACACACACACACACACACACACACACACACACACGCACACACGCACACACACACCCCTGTTTTACAGATGAGAAATCCAACAGATGGTAAAAACCTGAGGGCAGACAGGAGTGGACAGGAGTGGTTAGGTATTTGGGGGAGATTGGGCCACATGGGTAGCCCCCACTGGCTATGGGGAGATAGGGAGCCCTGGTTGAAGCTGGGGTCTCCCCATCGTGAGAGGAAGATCGCAGATTGGAGGGGACAATAATGAGCTCAGTTCCCGCTTAGCTATCCAGATGTCTCTAGGCTGCTCTCTTGAGAAATGGTGTTTATGACATGACAATGTCTATAATTTGTCTTCCGGCATGACTTTATAATTAGCTTAATTCCCACATCGGAATTTCATTCACAGCAAGGCCATTCTTCCATTCATTCTGATGAGGCCTGTCCTGTATGAGCATCACAGGAAATGTGTGAACCTAGAGCTGCCTATTGTCTTTGGCAAAAGTGGGCCAAGTTCAGGAGCAGGTAAACTGTCTGCTGGGCAGTTAAGAATCAGTCTTGGGCCAGGTGCCAGTGGCTCACTCCTGTAATCCTAGCTACTCAGAGGCTATGATCAGAGGATCAAGGTTCAAAGCCAGCCCAGGCACAAAAGAACCTGAGACTCTTATCTCCAATTAACCTCTAGAAAATGAGAAGTGGGGCTATGGCTCAAGGGTAGGGCGGTAGCCTTGAGCTGAACTGTTTAGGGACAGTGCCCAGGAGGAGTTCAAGCCCCATCACCCACACCCACAAGAAAAGAATCTGTCTTGGGGACTGGGGTGAGAACTCCTTCAGACACAGAGCTGCCTAAGCATGGGGCCCTGGGATCAATCACACTGCATGGTTGCTTCCCAGATGTTGCACAGAGGAAGCCATGCCAAGGACGATAGGGGATCAAGGACTTCGGAAGCAGCTTCCAAGTTCTGTGAAATGGATATTTAGGATGACTGAGGTCTGTGCTTAGGGAAAACAGGACACTTTGGGAATTAAGATGCATTAATGCCGGGCACCGGTAGCTCACACCTGTAATCCTAGCTGTAATCCTAGCTATTCACGAGGCTGAGATGTGAGGATCAGGATTCAAATCCAATGAAAATCCATGAGACTCTTATCTCCAATTAACCACCAGGGAACCAGAAGTGGCACTGTGGCTCAAAGTGGTTGAGTGCTAGCCTTGAGCTGAAGAGCTTAGGGACAGTGCCCAGGCCCTGAGTCCAAGCCTCAAGACTGACCAAAAAAACCCAAAAAAGGCATTAATGCAGGCGATTCTGTGGGTTCCCATGTGCCAGTGGTTCACATCTGTAATCCTAGCTACTCAGGAGGCTAAGATCTGAGGATCATGGTTTGAGGCCAATCCAGGCAGGAGAATGCGAAAGACTCTTATCTACAATTAACCAGCAGAAAACCAGAAGTGGCACTGTGGCTCTATGTGATAGAGCACTAGCCTTGAGCAAAAAAGTCCAGGGATAGCAGGCCTGAGTGCAAGCCCCATGACCAAAATAAATAAATAAATAAATCCCTGCACACACAAAAATTATAATAATGAATAAGAATGGGTTTCGGCACACACATCACAAGACTAGCCACTTATTTATGGCTACCAACAAAACTATGGAGAGGAAGGAGCCCCACTATGGCAGAGCACAAAGACATCAGATTGAGGCTAGGAGTGTGGGCTAGTGGTAGAGTGTGCTTGCCTCATAGGCATGAAGCTGTGGGGTCGATTCCTTGGTATCACATACACAGAAAAAAACAGGAAGGGGTGCTGTAGCTCAAGAGGTAGAGTGCTGTCCTTGAAAAAGCTCAAGGTCCAAGACATGTGAAAGGGTATCAATGTATGTGAATTAATGCACCTTCTATCTGGCAAATATCATGTAACCCTTTTACTAATTACAATTAAAAAATAAATTAATTAAAAAAAAAGAAAAGAAAAAGCTCAAGGACAGTGCTTAGGCCCTGAGTTCAAGCCCCAAGACTGGCAAAAAAAAATTGGCACAGCTTGGGTCACAAAAGCACGAAAGTTCAGGGATAGTGCCTGGTCAAGCTCCAGGACAGCACATTAAAAAAAAAAATGAGGGTGTGAGGGGGGGAGAATCATTAGTTTCTCTCCATATATATTTTTTTTCTTTTTCTTTTGGTGCCAGTCCAGAGCTTTTTTTTTTTTTTTTTTTTTTTGCCAGTCCTGGGTTTGAGTTCAGGGCCTGAGCTCTGTCCTTGGGCTTTCTCAAGACCAGAGCTCTATAGCCTCAGCATTACTTCAGGCTTTTGTTCTATGTATGTGGTACCGAGGAATTGAACCTGGGTCTTTGTGCATGCTAGGCAAGCACTCTACCACTAGGCCAGTTCCTGGCCCCAGTCCAGAGCTTTTTGTGCTCAAGGCTAGTGCTCTACTATCTGAGCTTCAACTTCCAGCTTTTTTGGTGTTTAATTGGAGATAAGAGTCTCACAGACTTACCTGCCTGAGCTGGCTTTGAACTCTCATACTCACATTTCAGTTGCCTGAGTAGCTAGGATTATAAGCATGAGCCATTGGTGCCTGACTCCACAAATTTATGCCAGTATTGAAGCTTGAACTTAGAGCCTGGACATTGTCCCTTAGTTTTTTCCCCTCAAGTCTAGAGCTTTACTGCTTGAGTTACAGCTCCATTTTCAGCCTTTTCCATGTATGTGTCTGAGGAATCAGACCCAGGGCTTCATGCATGCTAGCCAAGCATGCTACCACTAAGCCACATTCCCAGCCCCTTGGCTGGCTTTGGACTGTTATCCTCAGATCTCAACCTCCTGAGTAGCTATGTTTCACACCACTGTTGAAGGCAGAGGTGACAGGATTTGTTGACTGCATACATGTGAGAGGGGAGTAAAGGACAATTCAAGGTCAATTGGAAAGATAAAGTCATCCTCAAAAGGAGATGGGAGAAGGCTGTGGGCAGAGCAGTTAGAGTGAGATAGGAGGGCTGAGTAGATGAAGATTGCAGAGTAAGCCACTCATTGGAGCGTTCCTCTCCAATAAGGACAGGATAGATGGCTGGTGGCACACTTGTAATCCTAGACTGGAGATCCGAGGATCAGATCATGGTTCAAAGCTAGCCCAGGCAGGAAAGTCCATGAGACTCTTATTTCTAGTTGACCACCAGAAAACTGGAAGTGGAGCTGTGGGCTCAAAGTGATAGGGAGGCAGCCTTGAGCAAAAGAGTTCAGGGACATTGCCCAGGACTGACAGAAAATAAAAAATAGGAAGGACACTGGATGGTGAAATCTCTAGAAAATGTTTGTGACAGGTGATTACAACTGACCTTTGGAGGAATAATTCTAGCAGAAGGGAGGTGAAGCCAGAGGGCAACTGTGCGCTGTGCAGGGAGTTTACAAAGCGGAAGGGGGATGGGGTGAGAATAAGAGTCACAGGGCAGGCCCGGGCCTTGGTAGCCTTTGCCGGGGTAGAGACAAGATAAGCAGTTGGTTGCAGAATGGGATCTTAAGGCTCCAAGAGAGGGAGGAAAAGATGGAACTCAGCAGAGGATTGGCTAAAAAAGCAGAGAGTCAAGTTCAAGGCACTGAGGCCCTGGACACAGGGAAGTTTCCAGAGACATTGGGATGGACAGAAGAGGCAGCCAGGCATTGACTAGAGCATGGGTGGAGTGAGGCAGGACTCCAGGATTTGGAATCCTAACTCCTGCCTTTATCCTGAAGGCCTCATCTCCACAGCACTGTAGACTCCAGCCCCAGCCTGGTCCTGCCTTGACCGTGGCCTGCTGTAACCTGTTGTGTCTGATCCCAAATCCATACAAACGGACTCTACTTTTGCCCACTTGCTGTCCCCATCCTGCCCAGTCCCACAGCCCCACAGGGCTCTCTCTCCTGCCCTCTGCTGGAACTCCTTCCTTAGTCATGGCATTGCTTCCTGTTTGGAAACGAAAGGGCTGAGCAAGAGAAGCATTGCACAGGACAGACTGTACACTTTTATGAGCTTCTAGGACCAGCAGTCCGGCCTTATCTATAGTGATAGGAATCAGATCCAGCTTGTCTGGGGCTGGTTGGCTGCAAGAGGATATGAAGTAACTTTACAGACGTGGAAATGTTGCATATGTCCCTTTTTAGGGGGATGATCACATGGCTGCATACATTTGTCAAAAGTCATCACCTGTACATTTCCTCTTTTGCGTGTTTGTGGCTTGAACGAAGGGCCTGAGCACTGTCTTTTAGCTTAAAAAGTTTTTTTTAATTGTTATTATAAAGGTGATGTACAGAGGGGTTACAGTTATGTAAGTCAGATAAAGAGTACTTTTCTTTTCTTTCTTTCTTTCTTTCTTTCTTTCTTTCTTTCTTTCTTTCTTTCTTTTTTTTTTTTTGCCAGTCCTGGGGCTTGAGTACATTTCTTTCTGGACAATGTCACCCCTTGAAATGTACTTTATACCTGACATATGTAACTGTGACCCCTGTGTACATCACCTTTATAATAACAATACAAAATTAAAAAGAAAAACAGTACTTTTCTTTTTTAGACAATGTCACCCCTTCCCTTGCTGTCTTCCAGCTTTTCCCTCCCATCCCTTCCCACAAGCTGTATTTTCAACATGGTGTCTAGTGAGGAAGTGCTGCCTTTGTTTGCTCTTGGTTCTTATATTTCTGTGCCGACCCTCTTATCCTCCCAAAGACATAAACAAGACAAAAAGAAAATGAAAACAGCAACACTAGGGACAAACCCTCATTTCCATTACTTGGAATTCGTGTTGATAAATATTATTTTGTATGATCGATGCACATAGGCATTATGCCTTTGTGTTCCTCTCCTAGCAGTGGCCTCCTTTGGTCTTTCTGTGCATGAATGTCTAAAAGACCTATCTACCCTACCAAGTCCCAGTGCTTTAGCTTTTTCCCTCAAAAATGGCACTCTACCACTTAGGCCAAAACACCACTTCCAGTTTTTATTGTAGTTAATTGGAGATAAAATCTCATGGACTTTTCTGCCTGTGCTGGCTTCAAATCTCATTCCTTAGATCTCAGCCTCCTGAGTATCGTGTGTGTGTGTGTGTGTGTGTGTGTGTGTGTGTGTGTTTTCCTGGGGCTTGAACTCAAGGCCTGGGTTTAGTCCTTGAGCTTTTTTTTTTTTTTTTTTTTTTTTTTCCAGTCTTGGGCTTGGGCTCAGGGCCTGAGCACTGTCCTTGAACTTTCTCAAGGCTAGAGCTCTACCACTTGAGCCTCAGCACCACTTCCAGCTTTTTTTTCTATGTATGTGGTACCGAGGAGTTGGACCCGGGTCTTCGTGCATGCAAGGCAAGCACTCTACCACTAGGCCAAACTCCCGGCCCATGTCCTTGAGCTTTTGTTCAAGGTTATTGCTCTACCACTTGAGCCACACATCTCCACTTCTGGCTTAACTGAAGATAAGAACTTTCCTGCCTGGGCTGTCTTCAAACCCCAATCCTCAGATCAACCTTCTGAGTAGCTAGGATTACAAGCATGAACCACTAATGCCCAGCTCATTCCATTTTCTCTTCATTTCTCTTTATTTTGCTAGTACTAGTATTTGAACTCAGGACTTGGCATTCACTCAGCTTGTTTGCTTGGTGCTATGCCACGGGAACCATACCTCCAGCCTTGATTTATTTTGCTGGTTATGGAACTTGAATTCAGGGCCTAGACACTGTCCCTGAATTTTTTCATTCATGGCTAGTACTCTTACCACTTTGAGCCACTTGTAGTTTTCTAGTGGTTAGTTGAGATAAGAGTCTCATAGACTTTCTTGTCCAGGTTGGTTTTGAACTGAGATCCTCAGATCTCAGCCACCTGAGTAGCTCCAGTCTTGCTTTTTGCTGGTTGTCCTATCTCCCTCTATCTCATAGCACTTCCTAGGAAGGACGGTCTCGATTTCTCTTCTCTACCGTGCTGCACCTGACACCTCACTGAGGCTGAGACACCAGTGCTCCATCATCCTTTCGATCCTTTCCTGGGCCCCCAAGATGCCACTTTCCCTAGGGTGCCCCCTCCATCTCTGGGTGCTCCTTGCCTTGCTTGGCTCCTATCCTGGCCCCAGGCCTTGGCCTGTGTTTTCTGTACCTGCCTACCCTCCCAGCATGATGTCACCTATTCCACAGCTTAAGTTACTGTCTCTGCTGGCAGTGGTCAAAGATATCCCTATTTGTTTTTTCTTTCAGAGTATCAAGATATGTGAGAAGAGGCAGAACATTACACATGCTTCAAAATCTTTTCGAAGTTGTTAATGTCATACCCAGATAGAACCCCTCTTTCTGGAATAGTCTGCTCTGTCTCAAATTCAGCAGAGTAAGTTGGAAATGTGGCTTAGTGGTAGAGTGCTTGTCTAGCATGCATGTAGCCCTGGGTTCAATTCCACATACACAGAAAAAACTGGAAGTGGACCTGTGACTCAAGTGGTAGAGCACTAGCCTTGAGCAAAGAAGCTCAGGGACAGTGCCCAGGCCCTGAGTTCAAGCCCCAGGACTGGCAAAAAGTAAATAAATAAAATTCAAGATGGATACCTGAACTTACCACCTACTTACCAGTCCTATCCCCCTGTCCTTTAGGTTTCTCATTAAGACAGAAGCTTGAACAGGGTGTTGGTGGCTCACACCTGTAATCCTAGCTACTCAGGAGGCAGAGATCTGAGGGCACAAAAGTCCTTGAGATTCTTTTCTCTGTGTGTGCACGTGCTCGCACACGCACGTGTGTGTATATGTGTGTGTGTGTGTGTGTCTGTCTGTCTGTCTGTCTATCTTGGTCATGGAGCTTGAACTCTGGGCCTGGGCGCTGTCCCTGACCTGAGCTCTTCAGCTCAAGTCTAGCTCTCTACCACTTGAGCCACAGCTCACTTCCGGTTTTCTGATGGTTATCTGGAGTTTTATTTACTTCTGTGCCCAGGCTGGCTTTGAACCTCCATCCTCAGATCTCAGCCTCCTGAGTAGCTAAGATTATAGGCGTGAGCCACCAGTGCCCCACTTCCATAAGACACTTATCTCCAGTTAACCATCAGAAAAACAAACCAACAAACCTGAAGTGGTGCTGTGGCTCAAGTGATAGAGTGCTAGCCTTGAGCTGAAGAGCTTAGGGACAGCACCCAGGCCCAGAGTTCAAGCCCCATGACTGACAAAAAGAAAAGACAAACTTGAAAGTCACCTCCCCCGATACTATGAATATCAATTATCCTTTCTTTCAATTTCACCCCCCCACACACACACAGTGCCCTTTTTTTTTTTGCCAGTCATTGGCCTTGAACTCAGGGCCTGAGCACTGTCCTTGGGCTTTCCTCAAGGTTAGAGCTCTACCACTTGAGCCTCAGCACCACTTCCAGCTTTTTTCTATGTACCACGGAATTGAACCCGGGTCTTTGTGCATGCTAGGCAAGCACTCTACCACTAGGCCAAACTCCGGCCCCTACACAGTGCCCTTTCTCCATTCCCACCGACACTCCTGCTGAGTCATTCCTGTTAATGCCAGAGATGGTCAAACATTGATCAGTCAACAAAAGTTAACTGAGCACCTACTATGCACTAGACTCCAATTCAGATAAAGGCAACACACAAAATTCACGCCCTATGGTGCAAACACTCTAATCCTTAGAATGATTTTAAGTCACTCTGCCTGTCACCTGAATCTTCTTCCCTCTTCTGACCATCCAACTGTGATAGCCGGGTAAACTTCGTTACACGTGCAGCGTCTTGGCCTCACCCATGGCATCTTGTTTTGCATGGATCAAGTGTGTGCTAGATGGAAGGTACCCTGCTCCCCTGTCTACTCCCCAGTCTCATTTCCTTCTCCCCACTGGACTCCTGAATCTCCTGAACATGGCTGGACGGCGTTCATGCTGGCCTCTGGGTGCAGCCTATGAGATTCTCCTTGGAAACTTTGACCCTTTCGGGACTTGCTCCATCCGCCTTCATCCAGTTCTCACTGCCCACTGCCTGTCCCTACAACCTTACTCTCTACCCTAGCACCTCCTTTAATTCACCTCTCAGCTCTGCCCCCCTCTAATTCTTCCACTTTTATTAGCCTTCCTTTCCACTCAACAACCTGAACTCTTAGGGTTCTAGGCTTCCTTGTGGAATCCTGCCCAGGACCTGAAACACGGACACTAGCACTACTTCCTTCCTCAAAAGTGTCCATCTCAAGTATTCCTCCTTTTTTTAGTACTAAGATTTGACCTCAGTATCTCTGGATTGTTAGGCTAATATTCTAGCATTTGAGGCACTTCCCCAGTCACCTGTTTTCTTTATTTTTTTTTGTCAGTCGTAGGGCTTGAACGCTGGACAGTGTCCCTGAACTCTTCAGCTTAAAGCTAGTGCCCTACCACTTGAGCCACAGTGCCACTTCTGGTTTTCTGGTGATTAATAGGAGATAGTCTCACAGATTTTCCTGCCCAGGTTGACTCTGAACCTCCATACTCAGATCTTAGCCTCCTGAGTAGCTAGGATTACAGACTTATTTTTTAGATCAGGTTCCACTTTTTGCTTGGACTGTGATTCTATTTAGGTTTCTTGTACCGCCATGCCCAGCTTTTTCTGTTGAGATGAGGTTTCCTGAACTTTTTTCCTTGTGTTATCCTGGAACCATGATCCTTCCATTTGAGCCTCCTGTGTGCCAGAGGACAGGCACGCATCGTCCTGTCCAGCTATTGGTTGGATTGATATACTTCAAACATTTCGTCTGGGCTGGCTACAAATTGTGCTTCTCCCAAATCTCCTCCCTAGGATGACAAGAGTGAGCCACCAGTGCTCAACTGCGTCCTGCTGCTTCTTTTCTTCATTCTCCTCTTCTTCTTTCTTCTGTAGATTAGTTCGTTTAGTGCTGGTCCTGGCACTTGAACTCAGGACCTAGTCAGTGTCCTTGAGCTTCATAGTGCTTTACCACTTGAGCCACAGCTCTACTTCCAGCTTTGTTGTGGTTAATTGGAGGTAATTACTTAGGAAGGGCCCTTAATCTGTTCCTTACCTTACAGCCATCCCTCTAAGCCTTTCTTTTGCCACACACACGCCACCATGTGGTTGCCACAATGCACAACTCTAACACACATACCACTGTCTCCTGACTCTGCCTTTGGACAGGCTGTTCTCCTTGCCTGGGCTGCTGTCTTCTCTGCCCTCAAACCCTACCGGCTCACACCAGCGGGGGATCCTCTCACTCCTACCAGTGCCTCCTTCTATGGTCCTATAAACACCATTACTTCTTCTGTGCTGGGTGGGCACAGTTCAATGCTATCAAAGCCTTTTCAATCTGGAAAGAAAGTTAATTCTCACCTGAAGCCAGTGGTTCATACCTGTAACCCTAGCTACTCAGGGAACTGAGATCTGAGGATCAGAGTTCAAAGCCAGCCCAGGCACTAAAGACTCTTATCTCCAATTAATCAGTAGAAAAAGGGACATGGGGCTGTGGCTCAAGAGAGGGGGGGTGGTAGCCTTGAGCTGAAGAGCTCAGGTTCAGTGCCTAGGCCCAGAGTTCAAGTCCCATGGCCCATAAAAAAAAATAATAATAAAAGCTGGAATTGGAGCAGTTGCTCAAAGTAGTAGAGCGTGTTCAAACCCCAAGATTGATGTAGAAAAAAGTTACTTCTCTATGCGACTGTTACCCTCCTAGGCTAGGTTCTGTATGTGTATCTCCCCGTCAGCACATGATTAAATAAAAATGGCTGCTGAAACTCTGAATACCTTTTTTGACCTCTGTCCTGATGGTAACTTATAACAGGAAGGATAAGGAGTAGACTTCAGGAAGAATTGGTAGAAAAAGAGGAACATGGCAAGGTCAATGCACTAATCATCTGCCATCCCCCTCGCCTGGAAATTTCCCCAAGAGCAGTCACCAACCTACAGAATGTTGACTCCAAGGGGACTTTCAAAATGTGGTCACTAGGGGGAGACGGGCGGTGTAAGGGGGAGGGGGATCTGATCAAAATACAGTGCGTGTGGAAAATCACAACACCTCCCTGCACCCTGCACAATCCGTGCCAATGACGAAGTGTAGGAGTGAGAAGATCTCATCGCCTCCCCAAACACCAGAGACCGTAATTGCTTCCTGTAAGGCCACACTGCGGGCTGGAGGCGGGGGTCTCTGACATGAGAGCAGGTGGCTGTCTCCTCCGCAGCACTTCACGGCTTCCTACCCCATCGGTCGCCCCTGGCCACAAGAAGTTCCTCTCGGCTGTTGGAGCACCCCGCCGGGGCGCTGGGGGTGGAGCTGCCACAGCCCCGAGGACTGGGCGCGTGCACTCCATTTATTCCCGGTGTGCAGTCTGGCAAACCAGGGCTGACAGGAATGGCAGAGGCTGGACTTGAATCTGCGCAACGCCGCACACGGCAGCAGTCACGGCACCAGTCGTGACCGGGGAGCCCCGGCGCCCGCGGGGGATCCCCTCTCCCACCAGTTCCCCCTTCGCCCGGCCTCCACGCATCTTGCGCGGAGAGTGTGAGTCAGGGAGGAACCGGAGCGCTCGCCCGGCCATCAGCGCGGGCCCAGCAGACGGGGGCCACCGCCTTTCGTGGGAAATCACCTCCCCGGGGCCCCCCCTGGGATGAGGGATGATCACATCAACCCTCGGCGAGTACTTAGACCCCGGAAGGGGAAGCCGAGGTCCCCGTCAGGGCACGACAGCCCCCGTCCCGGGAGGGCTGGAGCCCGGGGTGGCCTGCAGTCCCCGCCGGGCCCGCCCCCCCGCAGCCTCCCGCGCCCGGGTCACCCGGGGGAAGGGGCTTCACCTCTCCCGGCGCCCCCCAAGGTCAGGCGCCGGGCTCCGGGGACGCTCTCCCGGCCCCCGGGCTGTGCTCGGCCGAGGCGGGGCGAGCCGGCACCCCCGGGAGCCGCCGAGCAGAAGCGAAACCGCAGCGGCTTCCAGCCTCCCCGGCTCGCTTCCCGGAACCTGCGGGCCAGACTTCGCGGAAGCCTGGCCGGCCTCGGGCGGGCGCGCCTGGGCCCCGGCCCGCAGCCCCGCAGCCCCGCGGCGCGGGGTCGGAGCACCGCGCCACGCGCGCTTCCGCCCCGCTCGGCTCCGGCGGCGGCCGCGGCGGCCCCACAATCCCCTTCTGGCTCCGGGGACGGGCGGGGCGGGGCGGAGCGGGGCGGGCCGAGCGGGAGGAAATAATTTTCTGTTTGGTCGTCGCTGCCCCAGTCCCTTTGGATGCGCGGGGCGGGAAGCGGGCCCTCGGAAGGGGCGCGGAGCGGGGGCCCGCGGGGCCCGAGCGCATCCTCGCCGCGGGGCACGCGTCCCGCGGACGGGAGGCCGGGGCTGAGCTCGGGAGACCCCGAAGCCCCTCGTGGAAAGCCGCACAGCCAGGCTCCGCGCGACGCCGCACCGCAGGCTGCGCGGGGAAACCTGGACCACTTGTTGCTCAGGACCTGATCTTGCTGCGGTTTTTAAAAATGTGGATCGGTTCGTGCCGGGCGCCGGGAAAAAACAAACGGGGAGCCCTGTTCTTCCGGGCCCGCCCAGTGAAAAGGGGAGGCGGCCGTCCAGCCCCGCCCGCAGGGTTGCCAAAACTCACTGGGTTCAAATCCTGGCTCTGCCTTTTCCGGCGGGCTGGGTGCTTTGGAGCACGTCATTTAATTGGGGGGGGGCGGTGGAAGCCTCATCCATCCGTAAGGTGGGGCTGCTGACATCCATCCTACGCGGTCGTGGGAAGTACGAGAGGGATGCCCACCCGACAGTAAACGCGCGCGCGCCCGCCGTCCACGCCACCAGGGCCGGGGGCACGCCGGGCACGGGCCCGTGGCCGGGGCGCCCACACGGCGCGCAGGGGACCCCCGCCCTTCCCTCGGGCGAAACCCGTTCGGAACGGCAAGGCACTTTGTCCGTGGTGGTTTTCCAGAAGTAAACACTCAGGAGATTCTGAAGCTGGCGCTCGGTCAGGACCTGACGTTGAGCTTTTCCAGCGGTTGTCTTCTTGGTAGGAAAGGGAATTCGTTCGCAACCCCAGGGGAGGGTTGCTTCTTGTTTGTTTTTGTGTGAGCGACGCTCACCAAGATGACCATGAAACATGTGTACAGCTGTCATTGCCAGGATCTGGGGCCCCGTCCTCCAACGCGAAAAAGCTGCCTCCGTCCGGCCTGCCTAGACCTAGAGGGAGCCTCTTCATCCCGGCAGCCCTCCCGGATTGCTCGTGTTCAAGCCGGCAGTGGGGGATGTAGCGCCGAACACAGCTTACCCAACCTACCCAAACCCCCGCCACGCCAGGATTAAGGAGAAAATCCCTGTCGCCACAGACCAGGTCAAGGACAAGTTCTCCCCCGCCCTACTACCCCCTTCTTGGGCGGAGATTTACCCCCCTTTCCGGGATGAAAGGTACTAAAGAGACGCAGAGGGGGGGCGGCGGGCCCGGCCCCTTGATGTTCCGGTTGAACAGGTGCTGGTGAAAAGGAGGCGGACCGGGCGGAAGAGTCTGCAGGAGGGAGGGGGTGCGCTGGGGGGGGGAGCAGCCCCCCTCCCTCCTCCCCCCCGGAAGCGCTCCCGGCCCGTGAGGTCTTTGAAGTGTGGCTGAAGCCTCCAGGGCGGCCTCCTCCCCTCCGCCACCGCACCTCCCGCTGGAGGGGGGGTGTTGACCTTTGGTCTCGCCCCCTCCCCGGTTAGAAAACGAGTGAAGGTCAGATCCTGTCCCTCTCGGTCCCCAGGGCTGCAACTCACGGCCCTCACATCCCCGGCCCGCCGCTAAGCCCCAGCTCCAGTTTCGGGGACTTCTTCGGTGCGCGCGCCTCCATTGTGTTCCTGTGCGGGCCTGCAGGTCCGGGGTGGCCGCGCGCTCGCGTCCCCCGGGAGGGGGATCGGCGGTTCCTCGGGGAGAGCCGCGCGCCCTCCTCGACGGCGGGCCCCCAGGGCCGCCGGCACGCACGGCCCCTCAAGGAACAGTTGCTGGCTGAGTCCACGCCTGCCGTGAGGCGGTGCGTGTCCGGGTGAGCGCGGAGGTCAGCGCGGCCACCGGAGACCCCGCTCCGTCCGAGCGACCCCGGCAGCGCCCCCCCCCCCAGGACGAGACCCCCCTCTAGGGACGGAGAAGACCCGGGCGGGGTGGGGATCGGGGCACCCCGGGGTCCCGCAGCGCGAGGTCGCGGGCAGGTGGACGGAGGGACGGAGGGCCGGGGAGCGACCCTCCCGAATCACAAGGCGCAAAAGGGACGGGGACGGAAAAGCGCCGAGTCGCGGAGCGAAAAGCTCCCGACCAAGCCGGGCTTTGTTCCCTGAACCTAAGACTTTACCCGGCGGCGGCGGGCGGGTGGGCCGGGAGCGAGCGAGCGAGCGGGGGCGCGCGGCCATGGCTGCCGCGGCCGGGCAGGGGGGCCGGGGGGGCGGCGCGTGAGCGGGCGGGGAGGGAGGGAGGGAGGGAGGCGGGGAGGGCGGGCGCCCGCGATGTGCCATTCGGCGCCTCCCCCGCCGGGCCCGGGCTGCTCGGCGACCGGGCGGCCCCGGTAAGCGGGCGAGCGAGCGGCGCGGAAGGGGGGGGAGCCCGGCGCGCGAGTCTCATTGTTTGGGGGGGGGCCGTCGGGGCATGAGGGCGAGAGCACGGCGGGGGGGGCGGCCAGACAGAGCGAGCGCGGAGGAGGAGGAGGACGCCGAGGAGGAGGAAGGAGGAGGCAAAGAAAAGAAGCGGCGGCCGCGGCGGCGGAGGAGGAGGGGGCGAGGAGGCGCGCGGCCCCCCGCTCCCTCCCTCCCCCCCTGACCCCCGACCCCCGCCGGCCGGCCCCCCGCCCCAGCCCCGGAGGGAGCTCATGGGAGTATGAAGGAGATGGTAGGAGGCTGCTGCGTATGTTCGGACGAGAGGGGCTGGGCCGAGAACCCGCTGGTCTACTGCGATGGGCACGCGTGCAGCGTAGCCGTCCATCAAGGTACGGGGGTGGGGGGGCGCGGGGAGGGGGCGCGCCGGGGACCCCGGGGCGGCGCGCGCGCGGGGCGCCCCCGGCCGCGCCCTCCCGAGCCCTCGGGGGTTGGCGCGCCCTTCCCCCACCCACCTGAAGGGAAGGGAGGCGTGGGGCGGGGGCGCCCGGGTCCGGGAGGACCGGGTCAAGCATTGTTTTCTTGCCTATTGTTCCAGTCCCGCGTCCCCCCCCCACCCCAAGTTGAGGGGACTTTTGGGGGAAAGAGTCCAAAGAGCTTCGGAGCGAACTCCCCGCGCCCCGCGCGGCCGAGCGCCGGGCCCGCCGGGGACACTGTTTACCTGCGCGGTGTCCCCTCCCGCCCGGTTATTTTGGTCCCGGCTCCCCGGGAGGAAGAGGTCAAGGAGGAGGGGGGGTGCCATTCCCCCCCTCCCGGCTTCCGGAGACGGGGAGGAGCGGAATTGGGAAGGGAAGGAGAAGGGTCCCCGGGGAGCAGGGCCTCCTAAAATCTCCTGGCGCCCCCCTCCCGGGGGAGCTGAGGGCTTGGGGAGCGGCTGTGCGCGCGGGCGGCCGGAATGGAGGAGAGGGCAGGTTTTGGAGTTTCCCCTAGCAGAGCACATGGTTCGGGAGTTAACTCCTGGAGGAATCTTGCGGAGGGCACGGCTGGCATCTCGCCGCCTGTGTGGCACAGCTGAGTCCCCCCTCCCCAGGCCCCCTCTCCCGGGGTAACCCTCGAGGCTAAGGCTGACGAGGCTTCCCGCCACTCTTCCCTTGGTTACCTGCACGGCACCTGCCCTCCTTGGCTTTTAAGTTTTGACCTGTACACGTGATAGTAAGAGGCAGAAGATGAGATCCCTGGACCCCCTCGTCGTCCCTTACTGGCCCTTTAAGAAGATCCCCCCCCACCCCCTAACCACGAAACGTATTCTGACTACCTTGTCCCCCCGATTTGGGTTTTCCTGATACCTTGGGACTGGTCGGGGGGCAGGAGCTGGGAGGCAGGTCCAGAAATGGAATGGGGAGATGGAGGGATTTCTAGAAGTTTAAGGTCAAGGACTCAGACTTCCCGCCCTCGTTTGGAGTGCTCCGTTGGGCTTGGTTAAGAGCTGTCCTCGTATTGTTAGGCATTCCTGGTCGCCTTAGAGAATGACCCCTCCAGACCCAAGAGCAGCCAGCCCTCCCTTTGCAGGAATTGGCTCCAGTCCTTCCCCTGCTTACTCTGGGGAGAAGCCTGTGGTGGACAGCTCTGCTTAATGACTCTCCTTCCCCCGCCCCTTAGCTTGCTATGGCATCGTCCAGGTGCCAACAGGACCCTGGTTCTGCCGGAAATGTGAATCTCAGGAACGTGCAGCCAGGGTGGTGAGTTCCAGAACCCTCCCCTCCACTATCCGCTCCTCCACACCCGGGCATCAAAGCTGAGACTTGAGGCTGAGACTGGGTGGGACTTCACTCTGTCACATAGCACTTCCTGCATACCGTCACCAACCCCATCTCTCCCTCTGCGCATCCCCTGCCTTTGGAACACAGTAGGAGACTACCTGGTTTTGCTTGTTTGTTTAGGCTTTTTTTTTTTTTTTAAATCATGGGACCTTTCCAAGCATACAAAACTAAAGGATGATATTAGTGAACTTCAACTTTCCATCTCACTCTATCTTCAACAGTCATCTTCTGGCTAGTTCTCTTCACAGTCATGCTCCCCCACCCCCTATCACCATTTCCTCTTGGGACCCTTTGAGTGTGTTCAAAGAGGGCCACCTCAGCAGATCTTCTTAACCTGTTTGCCTCTTACATTGGCAGAGGTGTGAGCTGTGCCCACACAAAGATGGGGCATTGAAGAGGACTGACAATGGAGGTGAGGGGAGTCCCCTGAGCCCCTGGTGAGGTCAACAAGGCCTCCTCAGCAGATCTAGGAAGTCAGGCCTGTATGGGGTAGAGGCTGGATTTTAGACTGGCACTGGAATCTGATGGGAAGGTTAAAGGAGGAGACCAGTGTCACTTGAAATCAGCAGGGGTGGGAGCCTGGGCTTCCCGTTCCTGTTGAGTCCGACCCCCACACTGCCCCTAGGCTGGGCCCATGTGGTGTGTGCCCTCTACATCCCAGAGGTGCAGTTTGCCAACGTGCTTACTATGGAGCCCATTGTGCTGCAATACGTGCCTCACGATCGCTTCAACAAGGTCAGTGTCCCTGGCTGTGCCCGGTGCAGTCCAGTCCCTGGAGGACCGTTCTAGGGTCCTTCTAATAGTTCCTTATTCCAGTAGACCTTGATTCTGTTGACCTAGTACTCCCAGGAATCTTGGGAGATGGGCAGGTACCCACCCTCAAGCCATTTACTCCAGACACAGTAACACATACTCGTGTCCCAGAGCCCAGGTGAAACGAACCACCTGGTAGGAGTAGCTTCGGCTAGTGTTGATTCTTTCATACATGGGGCACACTGCATTGAGTGGCAGTACCAGGCACACAGTACAGATGTATGGGTCAAGGTAGAAATGCTGCCTGTCCAGTGTGGAAATAAAGTCAATGCAATTTGTAGTAAGTACTGTGAAGAAAATAAACAAGACCCTGATAGGAAAAACACCTGCTGGAAACATGCTATAGAGAAGGTGATCAGGGAAGGAAACATTTAGTCTGAGACTTGGGGCGTGTAGAGGTAGAACCTTTAAGGACAAGGTACCAGGTTCCTCAGGGAATATAATAAACACAAGACCTTACCAAGGACTGTGCTGTCTAACACAGTCACTGCTGGCCACACATGGACAGGGCAATGAATTGTAGTTACCATATAAACTAGTTTCTCAGCCCCCTACCCCACCCCTAGCCACATTTGGAGAGCTGAGGCCAAGGAAGTATTGCCTTTTTGGACAGTGCAGTTTAGAAAACATTTCTGTTTCTGCAGGAAGTTTGTGTATGTTGGAACTGGGGCTTGAACTCACGACCTTCCTTACCTTCTTGCTTGGCTTTTTTATTCACAGAGTGCTACCATTTGACCCATATCTCTAGTTGTAGCTTGTGTGTGTGTGTGTGTGTGTGTGTGTGTGTGTGTGTGTGTGTAACTGGAGATAAGCTGCCCAGGCAAACTCCAAAATGAGAGCCTCAAGATCTCAGCCTCCTGAGTAGCTAGATTGATAGGTGTGAGCCACCAGCCCTCAGCTGTGCTGGAAGTTGTTGTTGTTGTTTTTTTAATATATTTTTCAATTGTAATTAATAGAAGGGTTACATTATATTCGCCAGATAGAAGGTGCATGACTTCACAAACACTGATATACTCTTTCTCATGTGTTGGTCCCCATTTCCCTCCCCCCAATCCCTGTGCTGGAAGTTTTCTTGGGTACCACTGATCTGGGGTGATGGGGAGAAGATAGAATTGAAGGGAGCTCATAGGGTGGGATGGATCCACTGTCAGGAGGCGCTCCCTGGGGGGAGGCGCTCCCTGGAGGAGAGGACAATTGCACTGTGTCCTGCAGACTTGTTACATCTGTGAGGAGCAGGGGCGGGAGAGTAAGGCAGCGTCCGGAGCCTGTATGACCTGTAACCGACATGGATGTCGACAAGCTTTCCATGTCACCTGGTAAGAGTCCTTTGGGGGTCCTCTAAGGAAGGGTTGTCACAGGTGGCTGCTTTGTGCTCCTCCTAGAGCTGCAGTCTCGGGTAGTGATGACAGTATGTTTGCTCTACTCTGGCCTGGTCTAGGAGAGGGGAGGAAAGGGTGGCTGCTCAAGTCTGTGGCCATCTCCATTTTCACCTGACCTCTCATGGTTAGCGCCCAGATGGCAGGCCTGCTGTGTGAGGAAGAGGTGCTAGAAGTGGACAACGTCAAGTACTGCGGCTACTGCAAATACCACTTCAGCAAGATGGTGAGTCCCGCCTGCCAAGCGCACTAGAGGGCTGCTCATCCAGGGCTCAGAGTCGGGGCCCTGGACCATGTCTGCGGCCTGTAAAGGACAAACTCCAGTTGAGAGATCCATCAGAGTTGAACGAAGCAGTCCATCCCAAAAGACACACAGACTGTCAATTTGGGGACAGACAAGGGGGTCATTCAAAGACTCCACCAAGGGCCGGGAGTTTGGCCTAGTGGTTAAAGTGCTTGCCTAGCATGCATGAAGACCCGGGTTCGATTCCTTGGTACCACATACATAGAAAAAAGCTAGAAGTGGTGCTGAGGCTCAAGTGGTAGAGCTCTAGCCTTGAGAAAGTCCAAGGACAGTGCTCAGGCCCTGAGCTCAAGCCCAGGACTGGCAAAAAAAAAAAAAAAGAAAGAAAGACTCCACCAAGTGGAGTTGGAAATAAGAAGAGCCAGTTACTGTGTGAGGAATGATGTCTTCTCTACTTTACCCTCTACTAAGTTGTCAAAATGTTCTCAGGTTTGAACTCAAGAGTCTTCTGCTTGCTAGTCAACCATTGCTACTGCTGAGCCATGTCTAGCCCTGGTTTTTGCTGGTTACTTTTGAGATAGGGTCTTCTTCCTGCCTGGGCCCGTTGAGGCACCGTCCACCTGTAAGACTTCCCGACGTAGCTAGGATAATAGACGTGGGTGTGTGCAGCTCTTTGTTGAGAAAGAGTCTCATGAACTTTTCTGCCTAACTGCATTGAGTGAGTGATGAGTGTTAGCTCATGTGGTTCTCCGGCCAAACCTAAGAGCTAGGTGTGCCTATTTCATAGATACATGACCTAAAGCTCCCTAAGGTCATCAGCTTATCTTACAGCTTGTGGATGCGATTCAGAACAGGCAGTTTGATTGGAAAGGTCCTGAGAAGTCTGTCAAGCAAATACAGAAAGAAGAGAAGCCTCCGTGAGCGATGGGCTTAGTGGGATGGGATAGAGTCCTGAAATGACAGTGCTATGAGAGGCAGAACAGAGTTTTTGGTGCCACCAGGCAGAAGATCAGAACTGAGCCTGGAAGGGTGCTGTCCCACATCCAGAGAGACCTTGCATGTCCCCAGAGCTGTGAGGTGTCTGCAGAGCTAGACTTGGCTTGGATACCTGCCCTCCCTTCTCCCACCAGGGCCATAGGCTTGGAAAGCTTGTAAGAAGAGTAACACGATGAGATTTGTGTTTTAGGAAGATTATGCTGGCAACCACCATGAGACAGGCTTGGAAGGGCCAAGGCTGGCAGCAGGGAGACAGCTGTGAGGGGTGAGGGCGGCAGCAGGGGGGGATGGAAGAATGATGCTGGGTGCTGGAGCCATTCTAGATAGACTTACCTAAAAGTGGAGTCAGCTGAGAAGCAGGATGTGGGATCTAGACACAGGGTAGAATTCAGACCATTGCAGGCACCATGAGAGAAATGTAGGCAGCTTCAGGAGGGTGAGCATGTATCCTGTCTGCTGCCTCAGATGGTCGTGGTTGATAATCCCCTCTCTCATGTTCAGAAGTATCCTGGCTTCAGTTATAAATTACATGCTCACCTTGGTTTCGGGGTTCTGTGATGACTTAGGACCAAGTAGGGAATTTGGTTGGGTTTGCAGGACTTGGTCAAGTGGACTTGGTCAGCTTGGGTGTATGTCAGATCCCCCAGGTGGGGTAGTAGGGCTACCCTAGTGATATAAGGCTGAGACTGGCCCTCAACCTCAGGTCTGCAGAATAGCACTGGCCAAGGTGTAAAGGAGCCAAGATGAGAGGGGCTGGAGTTTGGCAGGGTAAACATCGTGCCTAATGCCAGGGGTGGCTGGGCCTGAAATTAGCTCTAGGCTTTGGCAGTGGGGAAGTAGTTGGTGACCTTAGAGGGAGCAGCTGCAAGCCTGGAATGAGAGAGGAAGTCTCAGCTGGAAGTTGCTTGGGGTTTGAGTGGTGATGGCATTCACACACACACACACACACACACACGCGCGCGCGCGTGCACACACACATCCTGGGCCCAGGTGCAAAGCAGTGGGTCCCATGCGTGGGGGCAGCCCTGTGTTCGATGGAGAACCACTGCTATGACCAGGAAGGGGAAAGTGATGTGATCGCTGGAGAGAGGGAGACTGGATATAGTGGGAGGCGTGGAGTACACAGGAGCAGAAGCTCTCCCTCAGGCTTCCTACGTTCCCTCTGCCCAGGGGAAGGAAGGCTGTGGCTTAGGCAGTGTGAAAATGGACCAAGAATGCACTGTTAAGACACTGAAGAGAACAAGTAGATAAAGAGACCCAGACACCAAGTGTACTCCACCTTCTCTGTACCTTGCTTGGGGCTAGGATAAGCTGGCTGCAGTGGCGGAGGTGGGGGGTCTAGGATATCCAGGCTGAGCATCCTGGAGGATGTGAAGTGGTCCTCAGTGATGGGCAGGGTAAATAGAACAACCCCAGGATCATGGCATCTTCAGGAACCTTTCTCTGTTAAGCTTAGTAAGAGGAGGGTTTAGCAACTCTTGTCAATTCTTTCCCCCAGAAGACATCCCGGCACACCAGCGGGGGAGGAGGAGCAGGAACAGGAACAGGAGCTGGAGGAGGAGGAGGAGGTGGAGGTGGTGGCACCAGCAGCACCAGCGGTGGCAGTGGTGGTGGTGGCACAGGGGGAGGCAGCAGCGGTGGTGGCGGCAGTGGTGGCGGCAGCGGCGGCAGCAGCTTCCTTACTGGCAGGAGAAGCCGGTCAGCCTCACCAACTACCCAGCAGGACAAACACTCTACCCACCATGAGAGGGGCCAGAAGAAGGTGAAGGTGTCCCTCCGCCCTTACCCTCGCAAGCCTCTTTGCAGAATCCCCCTTCAGGCGCCCCAGCGTTTGGAGCCTGCTCCCTTCTTTCTCTGGAGGTCATGAAGGGCTCTGAGGATCAGGGCTGTGTCTCTCTCCCCCACCTTCACAGGACGTGTGCGCACACTGTGCCAGTCTGTGAAGAGGTGTACGTGTCTGTGTCCCTTTGTGCCACAGCACAGGGTGTGTTCCATATGAGCACCCCTGGAGCTGTGTGGTCCTGTGTGTGGTACCCTGGGTCACTGGTGGCATCGTGGAACAGGCTGTTTTTAGCCGGCAGGGAGGGAGGAGGGGGTCCGGGCTCTTGTAGGATTTCAACTGAGCTATAAGTCCCCCCATCCTCTGTGGGAGAGTTGACTGTCGTTAAACCCCATTCCTGAGAGGGGTTCTGCACCCTGCATGCCATGTTTATCATGCCAAAACAGCCCCCACAATGTGATCGTCGTTCCCTCCCCAGAGTCGAAAGGACAAAGAACGCCTTAAACAGAAGCACAAGAAGCGGCCTGAGTCTCCCCCCAGCATCCTCACCCCGCCCGTGGTCTCCACTGCTGACAAGGTACTACTGGATACGTTCAGGAGGGTGGCATGCTGGTCCAGGGATGGTGGCAGGGGACAGCTGAGGGGGAGCCATGGTCCTCCCTCATGTTTCAGCCTCATGTCCCTACACACACAGTCCTACACAGAGCTTGTGCCCCTCAGCCCACAGAGCACAGACCAGCCCTGCGGATGGGGTGAGGGTACCATCCTGCCTGGAGGAGGGTGCCAGATGTTCACAACTGCCCCATCCAGACAGAGCCTTAGCCCTGGGCTCCTGTCTGCAGAGATGGAGTACAGTACTCAGGCCGGCTTGCCAAGTTCCTGGGGTTTACCCTCCCAGAGATAAGCAAAGGAGCCTCCTCTGCCACTAAGAAGGAACCTTAACCCTGTTCCGTTCCTTTCCTCCTTCCTTCCTTCCTTCCTTCCTTCCTTCCTTCCTTTCTTCCTTTCTCTCCTTTCTCTCCTTTCTCTCCTTTCTTTCTTCCTTTCTTTCTGTCTTCTTTCCTTTCCCTCTCTTCCTCCCTCCTTTTCTTTTCTTTTCTTTCTCTCTCTGTGTACTGGTCCCTGGGCTTTATCTCAGGGCCTGGGCACTGTCCCTAAGCTTTTTGCTTAAGGCTAATGCTTTTACCACTTGAGCCATACCTGGTAGCTTTTTTGGTGTTCACTTGGAGCTAAGTCTCACAGACTTTTCTGCCCCTGGCTGGCTTGTAACCATGATCCTCAGATCTCAGCCTCCTGAGTAGGTTAGGATTACAGGCGTGAGCTACAGTGCCTGGCTCAAAGCCTGCTTCTTAACCCATGTCCCTTTTGGTTAGAAAGACTAGAAACACAGGCTACCATGCCAGCGGGCAGGGCCCCTGGACAGTACCCCCAAACCCTCATCATCCCACCCTGCAGGATGTGCTGTGTACCAGAGATGGGCAGCATCTGGATGAGCCAGGAAGTCACTAAATCCAAGCCAGAGCCACCCCACCCAGTCCCTTCAATCTGCCCCTGCCATGGAAGGAGACCCCTGGGGGCCTGGAGAAACTGCTTACTTCTGTCCCTCCCATCATTGCCAGCCACCTCCACCCACCTCAGATGGTTGGCAGAGCTCTGAGCATCTTAGCAGGAGGCTCAGGCATCAGGTTTCCAGAGTGATGTTGCTGTGGCAACTGCCCCAGTAACCCTCTCCCCTCCAAGATTCCCAGGGCTCACCTGAGAAAGCTAGTCTCTCATGCCCTCTGCCCTTGACACAGGGTAGAGACCTGCAGGCAGGTAGAAAGACCAGTGAGTCACCCAGTAACCAGCTGTCTGAGGAGGGCAAGGATGCTCCCATCCCCCTTCACTGTCCCAGCATCTCAGCCACCCTCCCCCCAACCCCTCTTCTTTCCTTGCTCTGAGAACCACATCTGGCTCCCTTCAGAACTCCAGCTGCTGAAAAGAACAAAGAGGAAGACAGAGACCAGGACTCCCGCCTAGGGTGGGACAATGCAGGGTGGCTCTCATTTTCCCCACCCATCCTCCCTCTCACATAATGTGTTCATTCAGCACAATTGGCTGAATACCTGAGGAAAAATGCCTTCCAAGCAGTAATTGGAGGCACAAATGTAGACAGGCCATGCTATCTTGTAGAACCAGGGAATGGAAGTAGAACACAGAGAGGACTTCATTTTAATCCTCAAAATAAGAATCCAGGTACTATGCCTAGCTTACTCCAGAGGCTGTCATCTAGAGGATCATAGTTTGAGGTCAGCCCAAGTAGAAGAGTTTGCTAGACTCCATTTGCAAAATATAATCAGCAAAAAGCAGGGCTGAAGATGTAACTCACATGGTAGAATGGCAGCCTGGCAATTGCTGAGTTCAAACCCCAAGTACTAAGCGGGGTGTGGTGGCTCACGCCTGTAATCATAGCTACTTAGGAGGCTGAGATCACGGTTCAAAGCCAGCCCAAGCACCAAAGTCCACTCGACTCTTTTTTTTTTTTTTTTTTTTTTTCTTTTTGCCAGTCCTGGGCGTGAGCTCAGGGCCTGAGCACTGTCCTTGGACTTTCTCAAGGCTAGAGCTCTACCCCTTGAGCCTCAGCACCACTTCCGGCTTTTTTCTATGTATGTGGTACCAAGGAATTGAACCTGGGTCTTCATGCATGCTAGGCAAGCACTTTAACCACTAGGCCAAACTCCCGGCCCCTCCACTCGACTCTTATCTCCAATTAACCACCAGAAAACTGGAAGTGGCGCTGTGGCTCAAGGGGTAGGGTGATAATTTTGAGCTAAAGCACTCAGGGACAAGCCCAGGCCCAGAGTTCAAGCCCCACAACCCACAAAAAAAAGAAAAAAAAAAGAAAAAAAATCAAAGGAAATAGGTATTACTCAAGGCACAGGAAAGTTATTTGCCTAACCTGGTAGAGTCAAGTTTGGAACCTATGCCTTCTGGCTTAAAAGCCTGTGCTCTTAATACAAAATTTCTTATAATTCTCAGGCTATAGTTAGCCTCAGAAGAACACCAGAGCTAAAGGAGCTTGAGACACTCCATATTTAACATGGTAGAAAGGACAGCTAACCAGGCTCACCCCTTCTCCCTGGCTCCCACTCTGCTTAACTCCTGCCCCTCCCCACCGCAGCCATTGTTCTGCCACGCTCCAAGGACACTGGGCCTCAGAACTGGGACAGAACATTTCAGGATATCAGGGTAACTGCTCACCTTTGTATGTGTGGTACATTCTGCCCTAGACGGAAGAAGGCAGAAGCTTGGTGCTAGTAGCTCACAGCTGTAATCCTAGCTATTCAGGAGGCGGAGATCTAGGATTGTGGGTTAAAGCTAGCCATGGCAGGAAAGTCTGTGAGACTCTTCAGTTAACTACCAGACAACTAAACTGGAAGTGGCCCTGTGCCTCAAAGTGGTAGAAAAGCACTGAAGAACTAGACTTGGGCAAAAGAGCTTAGGGACAGTGAATAGACTCTGAGTTCAAGCCCCGTGACTTATCTAAAAGAAGGTGTAGGTTTTTCCACCTTTATAGCCAGCAAGGTTTCCAAGAAGGGGCTGAACTGGGTCTCGAGAGAAGCCCAGTTTCCCAGAAAGAGCAAAGATAGGCTGCCCTGGCATGTTCAAGGTAGCAAGAGCCTGACTGGTCAGAAGGAGCAAGTCATGACCTTTGGAGAGCAGGGAGGGAGTCGGAGCAACTGTAGGGGCCTAAAGCCAGGCCCATGGTACCCCACTATCTTCTTGAGACTCTGTATGGGCTCAGAGTGTTGATAGGAGTCCATCACCAGGTGCCTCTGTCTGTGTGGGTTCCCCTCTGGACTGTTCTCTCTCCTTAACCTTCTGTCTCCCTCTCTGGTGTGAAAATAGACACCTTTTTGGATCTAGGGGATATCTCTTGCTCTCTCAGCTGCATCCCCATTTCTTGGGTTTAGGGGCTCCTGTAGGCTTCTTAGCTGGATGGTCTTACCCCAAGCTTACCATGAGCTCTCTTAGTGGAACTCAGGTCCTGTGTCTAACTGTCTCACTCCCAAGTCACTGTGAGCCTCCTCTGTCCTCCCCTCCTTCAGGTCTCCTCCTCAGCTTCCTCTTCCTCCCACCATGAGGCCAGCACTCAGGAGACCTCTGAGAGCAGCAGGGACTCGAAGGGGAAAAAGTCTTCCAGCCATAGCCTGAGTCATAAGGGGAAGAAACTGAGCAGTGGGAAAGGTGTGAGCAGTTTTGCCTCCTCCTCCTCTTCTTCTTCCTCCTCCTCTTCCTCCTCCTCTGGGGGGCCCTTCCAACCTGCAGGTGAGTGTGGGCATCCTGGAGGAGGCTGGGAATGGGGACAACCTCTTGCCTTGCACTTTTTTTTTTTCTTCTTCTTTTAAGCAAGGTTTTTTGCCTGTTGATTTGCATCTCCTTTGCTATAACCAAATTGGTGCTGGTGAGGACGAGCCATCCTGTGCCAGGTTCCTCCAGCTGGCCCGCCTTCCACCCTCCCTTTGGAACTAGAAGTCTCCTCTCCTTGATGGGGCCCACTCCTGCAACCCCACAATAATTTTTGTCCTTACATTTGTGCTGCAAGGGCCATTTTAAACAGCCTTACTGTTAGGACCTACAGTCGCGTCACCCAGTATGCTCACTGGGTCAGTGAGAGCTCCTCTGATCCCGTTTTGTTACTAGTGGGAAAGCTGGAGGATGGAGACGCTTACCTCAGCATATAGACAGGCACAGCTAGGTCAGGCTTCTCCATTCCCCAGCTAGCTTCTGCTCCCCCCCCCTTCTCCCTCTCCCTGCAGTGCCTGTAAGAGTTGGGGGAAGGAAAGGGGTGGAGGTCCAGCCTGATTCCCTTTTCCTTCTGTGCACAGGCTCGTCCTTGCAGAGCTCCCCTGACTTCTCTGCGTTTCCCAAACTGGAGCAGCCAGAGGATGACAAGTACTCCAAGCCCATAGCCCCCACCCCATCAGCCCCTCCCTCACCCTCAGCCCCAGAGCCTCCCAAGGCCGACCTCTTTGAACAGAAAGTAGTCTTCTCTGGGTTCGGGCCCATCATGCGCTTCTCTACCACCACCTCCAGCTCCAGCCGGGCTCGGGCCCCTTCCCCTGGGGATTATAAGTCTTCCCATGTCTCTGGGCCCGGGGCCTCGGCTGGCACCCACAAGCGGATGCCTGCCCTGAGTGCCACCTCTGCACCGACTGAGGCAACCCCTGAGACAGTCCTGAAGGAGAAGAAGCACAAAGCCAGCAAGAGGAGCCGACATGGGCCCGGCCGTCCCAAGGGCAGCCGGAACAAGGAGGGCGCTGTGATTTCAGCTGCCCCCTCCCTGCCCAGTGCCCAGCTGGCTGGCTTCACTGCCACTGCTGCCTCACCTTTCTCTGGAGGGTCCCTAGTCAGCTCCGGCCTCGGGAGTCTGGCCTCCCGCACCTTTGGGCCTTCTGGAAGTTTGCCCAGTCTGAGCTTGGAGTCCCCTCTCCTGGGGACAGGTTAGTGTCCCCTGGGGGTGGAGAGCATCTCAGGACCCAGGCAGTTTGTGAGATGACAGAGGCATAAACATTCCAAAGGACAGAACTAAAGGGTAGAGATGAGAGTCACTTCTGAGATAGCCCCTCACATGTCTTCTGTAGGATTGTGGGAGAGGTTGGGGTAGATATTGCCAGCGGGGCTTATAAAGCTCTGGGAAGAGAATGAGAAAAGCTAAGAGTTTCCCAGGCCAGGCCGGTCACATGGCAGTTGTGAAAATGGTTAGACTGGTATGTGGCCAGACTGTGAATGAGCTGTCAGGAAAGTAGCTGTCCCAGCCACCTGAAGGAGGTGGAGGGTGATGCTACCTGTCTTTGTTCTTTTGCCTGTAGGCATCTACACCAGTAATAAGGACCCCATCTCCCATGGTGGTGGGATGCTTCGAGCTGTCTGCAGCACACCCCTCTCCTCCAGCTTGCTGGGACCCCCTGGGACCTCAGCACTGCCTCGCCTCAGCCGCTCCCCATTCACCAGCACCCTCCCCTCCTCCTCTGCTTCCATCTCCACCACTCAGGTGAGCCCTTCTCCTGGCTCCTTGCTCCCTGCACAGGGGGGAAAAGCTACAGGGCCCTCCACAGGGCACCAGAGGTTTGACTGGATTGCCGCCAGAACTTCCTCCTCTCTCCTGCCAGCACACCTGTTCCCCACCACCCCAGTACAGTTGTGCCCTAGATCCGAGAATAACCACCAGGCCGGATTCTACCTCCTCTCAGGTGTTTTCTCTGGCTGGCTCTACCTTCAGCCTCCCTTCTACCCACATCTTTGGAACCCCTGTGGGCACCGTTAACCCGCTCCTCACCCAAGCCGAGAGCAGCCATACAGGTATGTGTGTCTGGCCCCGTCCCCATTTCTTCCCAAAAGGCCTGAGGGATTTGACCCCAGAAAAGATGGGAGGGCTTGCTGGCTTCCTTCTCCCTCCAGCTGTCATCTACCACGTTGAAAATAAGATCTGACAGAACAGACCTGAAATACTTATTAAAACCCAGGGAAGGGGCAGAGCAAGGTAGAATTACTGCCCTGTCTCACGGTAGAAAAAGGACTTGTCCAAGGCAATTTTGGAAGTCACTATCGGAGACAGAGCTCAAAGTCCCGTCTTTTGACTCTAAGCCCAGTATTCCTAACTGCTTCCATATGGCTCTCCCTGGTGTCTTTGGGATCAGCCTTTAGAGGTTCCACTAGCTAGACTGGGAATGTGGCTTAGTGGTGGTAGAGTGCTTGCCAAGCAGATGAAGCCCCTCGCTTGGATTCCTCAGTACCACATAAACAGAAAAAGTCAGAAGTGGTGCTGTGGCTCAAATAATAGAGCAAAAGAAGCTCAGGGACAATGCCCTGGCCCTGAATTCAAGCCCCAGGACTGACCAAAAAAAAAAAGAAGAGTTCCACTAACTAGGCTTCTAGCTCTGGGGTACTAAGTAATGGAAGGGTGGGCAGCAAGCTCCTTGCCCTCTCCCTGAAGAGTCAACCCAGCCCCTAGGAGCTGATTGGTGCAGAAAACCATCTTTGTCAGTCTAGGGAGTGGAGCTCAACCAGTTCAAGTGTTCTCTGTACTAGAGACAAATTTAATACCAGCCTCTATTTATTTATTTATTTATTTATTTATTTATTTATTTATTTATTTATTTATTTATTTTGGTGCCATCCTGGGGCTTAAACTTAGGGCCTGAGTTCTGCCCTTCATCTTTTCTTGCTCAGGGCTAGCACTCTAGCACTTCAGCCACAGCTCCATTTCTGGCTTTTTTGGTGGTTGATTGGAAATAAGAGTTTCATGGATTTTCCTGACTTCAAACCTAGATTCTTAGATCCCAGCCTCTGTCTTGAGTAGCTAGGATTAGAGGTGTGAACCACCAGCACCCAGCCCAATGCCAGTTTTAAGACCTACAGTGTAGAGTGGTTATATTTTCTGTAACCTAAAGCTGGATTGCGTGGTCCAACAAAAAAATATACCCCACTAGGTGCTGATGATTCAGGTTTGTAACCCTAGCTACTTGGGAGGCTGAGAACTGGAGGATTGCTGCTAGAAGTTAGCCTGGGCCAAGGTAGAAAAGTCTGCAAGGATTCATCTCCCATTAACCAGCAAAATGCCAGACTGGGGGTATGGCTTAAGTGGTAGAGCACCAGGCAAGAGCAAGAAAACTGAGCAACACACTCAGAATATTACCTTCTTTTTCTTTTGTTTTCATGAGTTTTAAACTTACCCTTTGGTAGTTGTGCAGAGGAGTTGCCATTTAACAAAGCAGTTTATGAATATAACATCTTTATTACTGGCATCCCTTTCAGCCTTTCCACCCAACCCTCCCCTGCTGGCCTCTTCCTTCACTCTTCTAAAGTATTGCGTTCTAACTTGGGATTTTATGACTATGAAATCGTACAGCCAGCGCCAGTGGCTCATGTCTGTAAACCTAGTTATTTAGCGGGGCTTAGAGCTGAAGATTGAGGTTTGAAGTCAGCCTGGACAGGAAAGTCTTTGAGAGTCTTATCTCTGACTAACCACCAAAAAGCTGAAGTGGAGTTGTGGCTCAAGTGCTAGTCTTGAGCAAAAATAGTCTAAGAACAGTACCCAGGCCCTGAGTTCAAGACCCAGAACTGGCTCACAAAAATAAAGTCATCCAAAGCTAATTGTGATAATACTACAATTGCAAAGGTTTTACTGCATGCCAACTATGCCCTCTAGCTAAGCACTTCATATTTATTGCCTCCGTTTAATCCTAGTTATTATCACCGCATGCAGGTTAGTTTACCAGCCCAAGGTCACAAAGCAAGTCAGTGTCAGGTTCACATTCAATTCACATTGTTGACTGGAAGCTTTCAGGAAAGAAAGTGGACTGTGGATCTGGAAGGAGGCAGGCCGCAGGAGCTCTAGGGAAACAGCAAGAGCTTAGAAAGGATGGGGCTTCCAAGTCAGGGCTCTCAGCACTTACCAGCTTTCGTGCCAGTCTCGAGTTGGGAATCCTGGGGAAAGGCATCTGTTCTAAGATCCAGATCCTGCACCACCTCCAGGGTGGGGACCCTGAGACCAGGGTCCCCCACCCTTACTGACCCCTGCCCTTCTCCATCCAAGAGCCAGACCTGGAGGACTGCAGCTTCCGTTGTCGGGGGACCTCCCCTCAGGAGAGTCTGTCTTCCATGTGAGGGAGGGGCTGGGGGGAGAGACTGGGAGGGCGGGATGCAAGGAGGAGGTGGTGAAAGGGGGAGGGGGAGGAGAGGACCCCTGGGGGGTATAATGATTGCCTAGTGAGGTGAGCCTGAACCCCGATTTCCCTTCTGATTCTAGGTCCCCCATCAGCAGCCTTCCAGCACTCTTCGATCAGACAGCACCCGCACCCTGTGGGGGCGTCCAGCTAGACCCAGCAGCCCCAGGAACTACTAACATGGAACAGCTGCTGGAGAAGCAGGGCGATGGGGAGGCTGGAGTCAACAGTGAGGAGGAGGGTGGTGCCAGACTGGGAAACCTCCCCTAGCAACTTTCCCCTCAGTCTCTTAGACTCCTTGAAGGCCTCTAACCTCTTTTGTGTTCTACCTTTGGCTCTGCCCTCGCCCCCTATCCTGTCTGTTGCCAACCCAAGGGCCTCACCTTTAGGGTCTGCACTTTCGGCATCTTGCCTTGGTTTCTCCCCCTTCCAGTTTGAATTCCTTCCAGTCCCAGTCCAAATAGAGCATCTGGGTCCATTTGATCCTCATACTTTGGCCCTGAGTCCTGCTTTCCCCCCCTTTCCAAGCTCACCTGTGTTGCTTGCTAGACTGGCTGGCACAGCCTCACTGCGGGCTGGGTCCTCTTTCCTCTCCAGGCCCCTCCCCATCCCACCGGCCCCACTCCACCTCCCCCAGCGTCAGCATCAGTCTCGCTCTACTCTTGCAGTTGTGGAGATGCTGAAGGCTCTGCACGCACTGCAAAAAGAAAACCAGCGACTGCAGGAACAGATCCTGAGCCTGACGGCCAAGAAGGAACGCCTGCAGATTCTCAACGTGCAGCTCTCCGTGCCCTTCCCTGCCCTCCCCGCTGCCCTGCCTGCCACCAATGGTCCGGTCCCTGGGGCCTATGGCTTGCCTCCCCAAGGTGAGGAGATTTTGCCTAGCCTAGGAGTGGCAAGGAGGCTTCCTTATGGGTAAGGGGGTCCCTCTCCAGCCCCTGATCTCTCTTCCACAGCCGGCAGCAGTGACTCCTTGAGCACCAGCAAGAGCCCTCCAGGAAAGAACAGCCTTGGCCTGGATAACTCACTGTCCACATCCTCTGAGGTAGCGTCTGAGAGGAGGGGGGTGGAGAGGAGGGAAGACTCTAGGTCCTCTTGGTCCCCTCTCCCCTGTAGCTATTAGAAGCTGGGCAGTAAAGTGATTGGCTGAGCAGGTGATTGAACCATTCACCATTCTTCTTAAGAAGGAATACTTGTGAGATGCCAGCTTAGTCCCAAGACCTAGCTAAAGCAGCCAGGGGACCCAAACCCTCCCATCCTCCTGAAGACAGGCTGCACCCAAAAAACCAAGAAGAATTACATAGTAGGAGAAGTGCTCAGTTGAACTATATTGCGGGCTGAGAGAGAAGGGGAGGGATTCTTCTTGGGGAAGGCCTGTCGAAGAAGTGTTTGTGAAGGGCTTATTATAGTGCCTCACACAAAATAATTCCCATGTAATTGGTGGTGGTTGGGACAGCAGTTGCTATTGTTATATTGTGGTTATTGTTGGAATGAAAATGAATTGGTTTCTTGGTTTGGCCATTTATTTATTAACTATGTGACTTGGGAAGTCCTAGTCATAAAAATAACTTTGCATTAATTGCAAACTTGCCCTGAAACTTTTAAAGCTGTAGTTTGGTCACTCTTCACAGTAGCCTTGTGGCATGTCTACTACTGTTACCGCCAGGTTGTGAATGACTAAATAAGACCGAGAGTTGGAACCCAGGGCCAGCCCAGTCATTCAGTTGTGGAATTGGGGATTTGAGCCTGGGTGCCTCACTCCAGCTGTATTATTCTTGCCTACAGTCACTTAATCTGAGTCAGTGGCTTCACCCATAAACAAAATGGGAACAAGGAAGCTTCCCTGAAAGCCACTATTACCATTGTTTGTTATTAAGCAAAGACTTCCGGGGTGTTAGGTCCCAGGAAGCGGTCAGTAAGCCTGATTTGGGAATTCTTAGACTTCATCCCCCAGCCTTGCTGCTTCCCCCCAGGATGTCTGGGTGTGAGAGGGAGGGCTGTGCTGTTAGGATGTTGATGTGTGCTGGGCTGGGGGCCAGAAAGGTCACGCTGGCCCTCTGACCCCTCCCTTCCCCCCTCCCTCCCCAGGACCCACACTCAGGCTGCCCAAGCCGCAGCAGCTCGTCGCTGTCCTTCCACAGCACGCCCCCACCGCTGCCCCTGCTCCAGCAGAGCCCAGCTACTCTGCCCTTGGCCCTGCCTGGGGCCCCTGCCCCGCTACCACCCCAGCCACAGAATGGATTGGGCAGGGCACCAGGGGCAGCAGGGCTGGGGGCCATGCCCATGGCTGAGGGGCTGTTGGGAGGACTGGCGGGCAGTGGGGGCCTGCCCCTCAATGGGCTCCTAGGGGGGTTGAATGGGGCTGCTGCCCCCAACCCTGCAGGCTTGACCCAGGCTGGCGGGGCCCCCACGCTGCAGCTGCCAGGTTGTCTTAACAGGTGAGGGAAAGCTCAGCCCTGGGAAAGGGGATGGGGAGGCTGGCTTGGCTGGGGGGGGTCCCCCAAAATATCCCTAATCCCTCAAAAGGAAAAAATGTCTTCTGGCTCTGTAGGGGACATAATTCTAATGATAGGTTGAATGCCAGGGACTCCCTAGATTGCTAATCTTGAGTGTGTCTGAACAGGAGCAATTCAGGGAGAAGAGCCTCTTTTGTATCATCCCGACCCTAGGTCTTCAACTGGGCAGCCCTTTCCATCTCACTTATTCCTCCTACCTCCCCCCTAGAGCTCAGTCCTCTAATATATCACCTCCCTATCTCTCCTGGTTGGGTCTGAGGGAGTCTGGAAACTCATGGAAATGGGGCACAAGTCCTTGTGCCCCCCCTTATGGTCGGTGTCTGTCCCTTGCTTCAGCCTGACAGAACAGCAGAGACACCTCTTCCAGCAGCAAGAACAGCAACTCCAGCAGCTCCAACAGCTCCTGGCCTCCCCACAGCTCACCCCGGTAAAGTTCCCTCCCTGCCAACTTGGGCTGGTGTTTCCATTCCATCAGCTCTGCAGAGAAGGGCCCAACACTGAGGATCGGGGCCAGCCAGGGAGGGCAGCAGGGTGTATGGAGATGGGAAGGAGATGTTCCAGGATTTTGAGCCTGAAGAGACTAGTCACTGATGAGAAAAGTAACGGTATGGCAGACTGATCCTGGAGAGAGGGTCCACAGAGTGACAGATCCAGTATGAGTTTCTGTCCCTGCCTAAAGGATTTTCAGGGGAAACTGTGGGAACTTAGAATATTTGAACAGGTGACAGCCCTTCAACCACAGCAATTTCTGGGTGTGTCCCCTATTTGGGCTCTCCTGAGATTTCCTTTGGATAGAAGGGATTTCAGGGTTGGGAATACGGCATAGTGGTAGAGTGCTTACATGAAGCCCTGGGTTCAATTCCTCAGTATCACATAAACAGAAGAAGCCTGAAGTGGCATTGTTGCTTAAGTGATAGAGTGCTAATCTTGAATGAAAGAAACTCAGGGACAGTGTCCAGGCCCTGAGTTCAAGCCCCAAGACTGGCCAGGGGAAAAAAAGAAGTCTCATGGTATTCCTTGCCCAGGCTGGCTTTGAACTGAGATCCTCAGATCTCAGCTTCCTGACTAGCTAGAATTACAGATATGAGCCACCAGCACCTTGCCAAAAACAGTTTCTTAAAGTACACTTGTGACATAACTTGGCTTTTGGAACATTTTACTGAGAATGCTCTTGTCTATTCAAATAAAAAATAAATGACTTTACTTAACAAACCAGCTGCTAATGGCTCATGTCTGTAATCTTGGCCTTTGGAGCCTGAGATCTGAGGATCAAGGTTTGAAGCCAGCTGGGGCAGGAAAGTCCACGGGACTTTTTTTCTTCTTCTTCTTTTTTGCCAGTCCTGGGCTTGGGCTCAGGGCCTGAGCACTGTCCTTGGGCTTTCTCAAGGCTAGAGCTCTACCACTTGAGCCACAGCACCACTTCTGGCTTTTTTCTAGGTATGTGGTACCAAGGAATTGAACCCAGGTCTTCATGCATGCTAGGCAAGCATTTTACCACTAGGCCAAACTCCCGGCCCCCCTATTTATTTATTTATTTTATTTTCCAGTTAACCACCAGAAAGCCACTGAAGCTGTGGTTCAAATAGTAGAGTGAGTGTTATCCTGAGCAAAAAAGCTAAAAAAACAAGGTCCTGAGGAAAAAAAAAAATAAAACAGACAAGGAGGTGAGGTTGAAACCTACCAGAGTAGTGTCCCATTTTTTCATCTTGGGTGTACTTGTGATTGTCATTGCAACCTGGGGACCTGAGTTAGTGGGCAAGGCCTCAGCCTGCCCTACTCACTTGACAGACACTGGGGATGGGTAGCCATTTTCTTATCCTAATGGGAAGACTGAGACCCAAAGTGAGAAATTAGGGACAGAATCATGACCATCTTCCCCTGTCTCTTACCTCCTGACTCCAGTGAGGGTGGGGGGGGGGCATCCACCCTGGCCTAGCCAGGCAGGCAGGCACTGGGGAGAGACAGCCGGGAACCTCAGCCAACGAGCAGTCTGACCCCCTTGCAGGAGCACCAGACCGTCGTCTACCAGATGATCCAGCAGATCCAGCAGAAACGGGAGCTACAGCGGCTGCAGATGGCCGGGAGCTCCCAGCTGCCCATGGCCAGCCTGCTGGCAGGCAGCTCTACCCCGCTGCTGTCTACGGGAACCCCTGGCCTGCTGCCCACAGCATCTGCTCCGCCCCTGCTGCCCACCGGAGCCCTGGTAGCCCCTTCACTGGGCAACAACACAAGTCTCATGGCTGCCGCCGCAGCAGCCGCAGCAGTAGCAGCAGCAGGCGGACCCCCAGTCCTCACCGCACAGACCAACCCCTTCCTCAGCCTGTCAGGGGTGGACAGCAGTGGCAGTGGGCCCAAAGCAGGGGTGAGTAAAGGGGGAGCAGGGACGAATTTCCTGTCTTCCTGAATGGGTTGGGCCAAGGTGGACGGCCAGAAGGTATACAATCAGACACAGTGGATAGCAGTAGTACCTGAGTCAGGTACTGCTGAATCAGTTCCCTACTCTGGCCCCCAACCTCTGCTCATACTCTACCCTCTGCAGCTCTAAGAACGTACTAGAAGGACCAGTTAGGAAACAGCCTTCTTCAGAGAAGACTGATTAGACAAGGCCAATTCCAGGCTGGAGGCTTGTGGCTCACATCTGTAATTCTAACTGCTCAGGAGGCTGAGATCTGAAGGTGGAGATTTGAAGCCAGCCTGGACAGGAAATTTTGAGGTTCTTATCTCCCAGTTAACCATCCGAAAGTTACAAGTAGAAGCGTAGCTCAAGTGGTAAAGTGCCTGCCATGGGCAAAAAAAGCTAAGGGGGGCTGGGAGTTTGACCTAGTGGTTAAAGTGTTTGCCTAGCATGCATGAAGACCCGGGTTCGATTCCTCGGTACCACATACATAGAAAAAAGCCAGAAGTGGTGCTGAGGCTCAAGTGGTAGAGCTCTAGCCTTGAGAAAGTCCAAGGACAGTGCTCAGGCCCTGAGCTCAAGCCCAGGACTGGCAAAAAAAAAAAAAAAAAAAAAAAAGCTAAGGGACATTGTGTAAGATCTGAGTTTAGGCCCTAGAACCAACACACACACACACACACACAATTTTCTTTCAGAGTAGATCAGTTAGACAAAGATGACAAGAAAGGCCGTCCCTCCTCTGAGGACACCGTCTGGCCCAAGAAGCTGATCTTAACTGATGTGTGCTCACAGCTGACGGTGGCTGTGCACCTTTCAGAGCCCCACAGAGGTTTCAGCCACCTTCTCTTCTGCACCTCCAGCAGTTTTCTTGTCCCAAAATGCTGTTTTTAACTGACATCAGGGCCAGATGCCTTCAAAACCCCTACTCAAGTTAGGCGCTAATGGCTCACGCCTATAATCCTAGCTGCTTAAGAGGCTGAGATCTGAGGATCATGGTTTAAAGCCAACTCGGGCACAAAAGTCTATGAGACTTTTTTTTTTTTCCTTCTGTGAGACTTATCTCCAAGGAACCACCAGAAAACCAGAAGTGGTGCTGTGGCTCAAGTGGCAGAGTGCTAGTCCTGCGCTGAAGAGCCCAAGCCCAGAGTTCAAGTCCCACAACCAACAACAGCAACCAAAAACCCTACCCTCCCTTCCTCTCTTTCCAGACTGCTGACAAAGGAGCCTCAGCCAACCAGGAAAAAGGCTAACTCCACTCCTGTTCCTACATGGAGGGGGCAGATCCTGGCTTGAGGGGTCCTAACCTGAAGAAGGCAGGCACCTGGGCCCAGACACAGAAGAGCCTGGCCCAGAGCCTGTGCTGAGACCCAGGGAGTGCAGGAGCTCCTGGTGCAGAGGACGGGGTCCTTCCCTCTGTGCACTGGCTGCTTCAGAGCGGTGCAGAGGGAGAACAGGCTGGAAGCCTGGCTGGGAGCCCATGCTTTCGGCAAATTAGGGCCCCCCTCTCCCTGAGAGTAAAGTGGGCCCTGTCATGAGAGAGTGTGTGGGGGAGGGTTGGTTGCACCCACATAAAATGGATCAGCACTTGAATGGAGAGAGGTAGAGCGGGCCCATGGGCCTGTCCCTGTGTGGAAATCCCTATGGAAGAAGGGCTGGCCCATTTGACCTTCAGTTTCTTTCCTAGCTGGGCAGAGGACAGGAGGAATCTCTGACTGTTTCTCTCTGTCCCTTCTGGCGCCAAGAGTCCTAAGCTGAGCTTGTAAAAAACCTACAAACAGAGGGACTGAGGAAGGGCAGGATAGCGTAAGACTTGGCCCAGGCTATCCCCACACGAGGGAGGCCATCAATGCTCCTTGTTTGCACTATTGGCTTGAGGAGTGCAGAGGGTGGGGAGATGGAGCTGCCTGACTCCACAGAGAGTGAGTGTGTGTGTGTGTGTGTGTGTGTGTGTGTGTAAGACCATCTGTCTGTCTTTTCCCCTGGACCTGGGGCCACCTAGGTCAGGGATAAGGAGTGATGTCAGCACCAGAGGGGGGAGTTCCCAACCTTTGTTTGTACCCTCCCCACCTCATCAACTCTGGTCCCTTGCCAGGGCATGAATGGTTAACAAAAACCAGAATAGTACTCCAGTATTGGAGAGTAACTGGGGGCTGGGGGTTTTGAATCAGGGTAATATCCTGCCTTCCTTCCTCCAGGCCCCGTTGGGTCTTAGGGCCCCCTCAGGGCCCCCTTCCCCCACTAATAGTTTGGTCCTTACTTGGCATAAGGGATTGGGGGCGGGGACAAGGGGAGTAAAGGGCCACCTTTAGCAAAAGTCTCTCCGGCAGCGGATGGCATGGCCTGCCTCCTGATCAACCCAGCCCCCACCGATAAGGGGAGGCACACTGACTTAACAACTCCCCGTTCACCCACCAGCTATTTCCCTGGGTGTAGTGGGTGGTTCTCTCCAGAGCAGTGTCCCTATCTGCCCAGGGCCTTTAGTGAGAAGGCTGAATGGGACACAGATGGAGGGGGGAGGCCTGTGTCCCTTTCAGATGCACTGGGTGAGGCTGAGGGTCAGCTTTCAGCTTTCCCCATGCTCATGTCTGTCAGGCTGTGCATGTGTGCATTTTTGTGTGTATCTGTTCCAGTTTTTGTTGTCACTGGGGTTTTTTTGTTGTTGTTGTTTCGTTTTTAATAAAGAAAAGATGTGTATATTTTTGGCAATGACAAAAACGTAGTGCAGATATATTTTTGCCTGTGCTGCTCAACTTTTTTTTTTCTGATATGGAAAATAATATTAATATTCCTGTTGATAAGACTTTGTAAGATATTAGAGAGCTAATAATGGGCAGGGAGGGTGGGAACCTTCAGAGGCGATTTCTTAGGCATTTGTAAGGGCTTTTGTGGGGGGGAACTATTGTGATGACCTCAAAAATAATTTTTATTAATGCTTAATATCAGAAAGACATAATAGAAGTCAGCCTTGTATCCATCTTAATCTAATAAGCATTTTTAAACTCCCTGCCTCCAAGCCACCAGGGGAAAAAAAATAAATAACCTTGGGAAATTCTTAGAAGAGTTGCACATTCACACCCACACCCTTGCCCAAGGCTGGCCCTGCTAGGAGCAGCAGTCTGAAGTCTGTTCTGATGTGGAGGACTTCCACGCCAAGGCTGGGGGCTGTGAGGCATGAGTAGGAATGCTTTGGTGCACTGGAACCAGGACACCCCTCCCACCGTCCCTCCCAATCCCAATCACCTTGACCTTCAACTTTGCCAGGCCCTCTGTGTTACTCAGGCTGGGAGGCCCTTGGCCTGTAGTCAAGTTTGATTTGATAAGGACATGAGCCAGGCATGGGTTGTTGCTCCGGATTATGACTCTTCCTTCTGGCAAAGCTCAATTATAGGAAAGCTACAAAGAGCTTCAGGAGAAAGCAGGATACTGACTGCCTCAGGATAAGGCAGGAGGGCGGCCCTGGTGACCTCACCCCTTCTTGGCATATCTTTTGAGAAGGGACCTGGCTGGGGGGGGGGGGGAAGGATGCAGATTTGTGGAGCTCTGTCTGGGGGGAGGGGAAGGATGTGGTTTGCAGAGCGGAAATGGGGTTTGAAAATGCTTGAGTGGGGTATGGTGCCACCACACCCTCAGCAAGGGGATGGGAGGAGTGTACTTGCTGAACAGGTGCCAGCCCAGGGGTCACAGCTGGCAGGTGAGGCTCAGAGCTGGAAAGGACTGTCTTAGAGGGGTGGGAGCTGGCCCCTGCCTTCACAGTTGATAGCTCCAAGCCTAGGAGGCTAAAGGCCCTGTGTAGAGCAGGGACCAGCCTCAGCAGCCAGTCTCCTGGTCTGTAGCTCCCCTGTCCCAGTGCATGGCCTCTGGGCTTCTTCGTGGCTGGCTGTCCACATCCATCCTTGTGTGAGTGAGTGTGTGGTGTGAGTGCAGGGCTGTGAGAGGATGCCTGTGTAGCTGACTGTTGTAGCTCAGAGCTGATGGATCCTCTCCATAGATATGACACTTTAAGGGTTGCCTTTTTAAATAAGCTTTTCTTTTTTTCTTCCTCCCCTTCCCCCCATTTGTGATCTTTCACCTGGGGCTCCAGGGTTATTTCTGCCTTGAGATGCCCTAACCTTAAGGCTGCTGAAGACTTCTAAAGGGCCTAGACTAGTAAAGCCCTGGCTAGGAGGCCCTAGGCAGCTCTAAAGAAAGGAGTAGCAACCTTCACATTTCCCTTTCCCAAGCTGGAAATGCTGTCAGGTTTTCAAAGATAGGCTCCCCCGACCCCCAGCGTCTTCCTCGGTGTGCAGTGGGCCAGAGTGAAGGGTAGGCAGCTTTCTCAGTTATTTTTCCCAGCTTCATGGGGAGAGGTGCCTAAAAGGGTGGAGGTAGCTCCAACCGAGTACCTGGAGAAAAGAGGGGTGCCTTCCCACCATGTTAGCCTGGGTTGAGGGAGTCTAGTTCCCACTAGGGCACTGTGATCTACTGACTCATGGGGCACTCAGAGTGCCCTCAATTGTCCCCATTCCCTTTCCCCAGCCTAATTTAGAATTTAAGGTGGTGGGACTGGAGACCCCCCCCCCCCCCGGGCCTCTCCCACCCCAGCCTGCCTCTTAGGGAGTCCGCCTTCCCTTGGGGAGATGAGAGGGGGCTCCTTTTTCATCCTCTCTACATCTTTATCCCCAGCCCCAGAGGCAGTGGCCCCTGCCACCCCCCAGCCTGGAATTGTGCATAACCTGGATCTTGTATCTTTGTATAACGGATGTTATTTGTACGAAGGGCGGTTCCTAAACAGCACTTGTTCTTTTAATAAAAGAATGTTTTACAAAAAAGAAAAAGGAAAATGTTCCAGGGACCTGGCTTTGTCTGGCTTTATTGAAAGGAAGGAGGCCTGCGGGGAGGAGGGGAGGAGGGCAGGGCCTGGCCGAAGGGCGAGGGCGCCGGTCCCTGCGGGTCCCTGAGCCCGGTGGGCGGGGTGGGGGGACGGGGGGAGGCCGGGGAGATCACTGCGCAGCGGGAGCGGGTAGGCCAGGCGCTGCCTTAGGCCGCGGGGAGGTTCGGTGCTCCATGGCGTCCCGTGCGCCCCGCGTCGCCCCGCCCCGCCCGCGCGCAGCCCCGCCCCGCGTCGCGTCGCCCCGCGCCGCCCGGGTGGGCGTGGTCTTCCGGGGGCGGGGCCAGTGCGGGGTGACCCAGCGGCCTGTGGTGGACGGACATGCGAGGCGCCTGGGTGAGTGCCGCTTCTCCGCCGGGACCCCAGCCCTCCTGGGCCCACCTGCCCCCCCCCAGCACGCACCCCCGGGCCCTGCCCACACCCCGCTCCCGGCCTGTGTTCCCGGGTCCCCCGCCCTCGGCGGCGGCTCCCCCCGCAGCCTTCCCCGGTCAGCCGCCCCTGGCTCTCCCACCCCCTTTTTCTCACCCTCCCCTCCATCTCCCTCCACTTCCCTGTTGTTGTTTTTTCCTTTTTTGGTCTCTCGTGGGGCTTGAACCCAGGACCTGCGCACTGTCGCTGAGCTTTTCCGCTCACGGGTAGCGCTGTGCCATTTCTGGCCTTTTCTGAATAGTTTATTGGATGTGAAAGTCTCGTGGACTTTCCGGGTCTGGCCTCGAACCGTGATCATCAGGTCGCAGCCTCCTGAGTAGCTATGGTTACAGGCCTGAGCCACTCTCGCCTGGCCTCGCTTGCCTTTTAACCTACATATTTATTATTTTATTTATTGTGCCAATCCTGGGGCTTGAACTCAAGGCCTGGGCAGGGTCTCTGAGATTTTTTTTTTTGCTCAAGATTAGCACTCTACCATTTGAGAGTGACAGCACCACTTCCAGCATTTTCTGTGTATGTGGTACTGAGGAATCAAACCCAGGGCTTCATGTGTGCTAGGCAAGCTCTCTACCACTAAGCCACATTCCCAGCCCATGTAGTTATTTATGTATTTACTTACTTACTCTTTCCCCACTGATCTCCTTTTTCTGTTTCCAAATCATGTTTCCTATGTAACCTTGTAGATGCTGTGTCAGAGGCGGCACATCTCCTCCTGGCTGGTAAGAACTTCTGGTATCATCTTCCTTCCAGCCCAAGTGCCTCAGTTCCACAGACCGGCAGTAAGACCTGCCTGGAAGAGCCCCCAGCCCCTGCATCCAGCCTCCAGTGCTGGCCTCCTGCCACCCCACTGACTGTAGGGGAGTGGGCCAGAAGGCAGAAGGCACTTTGGGACTGAGGACAGCTCTAGCTGTTGGGGGTGGGGCAGTGAAGTGCCCCTTAACACTCAAGTGGGGTTGGGGAATTGAGGGAATGCAGCTGGATTCTGGAAGCTGAGTACCTGTCAGCCCTTGAAGTCTCTTTCTTTGGAGGTCAAGGTCCTTAGGATGTCCTTTGGGGGGATGGGAGGGTCTTTGCTGGATGGCCTCTGATCAGCCTCTCATAGTCACCGGGCAGGCAAGAAACTGGACCAGATCACAGGTAGGGTTTGAGGCTGACCCCGAGCCTCTCATCTCTCTGCCACAGGCCCGATGGTTCTTCAAAACGCCAGCAAAACCTGTGGTGGCCCAGAAAATCCCCATCAAGGTGGAGCTGATGGCTGGGAAAACCTACAGATGGTGTGTGTGTGGCCGCAGTAAGAAGCAGGTGAGCGACCCCTGCTATCTCTCCCATAGACAAGACACCTCTGATTGGAGACACCATGGCATTTCCTGAGAACTCTCCCCATGTCCCTCCTCTTTCCACGCATACTTGAGGGGCGGCAGAGAGGGAATGGGGACAGAAGGAAAGCTTGCAGGTCAGTGCTACCAGCCGCTGGCCTTGAGCTTCAGGTATATATGAACACCTTGAAATGAAGTAAGAGGCAAAGAGATTAACGCTACTGTAGTTTCTGCCATAGTGCTTTCCTCAGCCGCCATCTTCCTCCTTCCAGGAAACATCTGGTAGAGATTCCTAAGCCTTGGACCCCGCTCTAGGAAGATCCGACCCTGCTTTCCCATGTCCCTCCTCAGGCCTCTTCTTCCAGGACACCCTTCCCTCTGGCTGTGGGTATGACTTTCTGTCTTCACTACTTGATGCAGGCAGTCCCTTCTCCCCACTGTCCCAGAGCTCTTTCCAGCAGGAACCTGGCCCAGGTTCTTGGCCTCACCCTTTCCTTTCAGAGCAGAGTTCAGCACTGTTCCTTCAAGCCACATGGGTGTGGTTGGCAGCCCAGGCTCACTATCCCACTTGAACACCAATCTGCTGTGGCCTCTGAGCAGATCTTCACACGGTTGGCACAGTGCCCAAAGGCACATCAGCCAGAGGAATGTGGACTGTATGGGTGGGTAGCTGCTCGCACCTCTGCTTCATGCTCTCTGGTTGCCAATTTTGACTCCTGACTTGTCTCCCTATCTTCTTTTGGCCTCCTAAGGTCAAGAGGCTTTGGCTCCAGATCTATCCCTTCCTTTGGCCTCAGTTTCTTTTAGTTAGTCAGCCTGAACTACTGGAACAGATGGGACATACACTGGCAGTCAAAAGGGTTATGTTAGGACATCCCCTCCTTCCTGCCTGTTATATGTCCAGTTTGTGTGTGCCTATGAGTGCGCTGGGACTTGAACTCAGACCCTTGCACTTCTGTTTGGGCTTTTTCACTCAAGACTAGCACTCTAGCAACTGAGCCATTCCTTTACTTCTGGTGTTTTGCTGGTTACTTGGAGATAAGATTCTCACACTTTTCTATCTGGACTAGTTTTGAACCAGAATCCTCAGATCTCATTCTCCTGAGTAATTAGGATTACAGGTATAAGCCTCTAGTGTTCGACAAGCTTACTTGTTTCCTGAAGCCCGAAAAGACAGCCCCACGAGTGTCTGTGGTAATGTCCACAAGCACCTTCTCACTTAGAAAACGTTTATGTGGGAAATATAGAGAAGGAAATAATTTTCATGAACCAATGGAGATTTAGCCAATTACAAAACAAAACTTAGCTGGATGTTACCATCCCAGCTACGAGGGAGGTGGAGATGGGGAAGATCAGGTTTTTATCCCGTCCTAAACAAAAATCCCAAGAACCCATCTCAACAACTAAATTGCAGTGGGGCCTGCCTGTGATCCAGCTACGTGACGAGCATGTGGAAGATTATGGTTTAGGGCCAACCTAGACAAAAACCTTAAAACTATATCTGGGGGGGCTGGGAGTTTGGCCTAGTGGTTAAAGTGCTTGCCTAGCATGCATGAAGACCCGGGTTCGATTCCTCGGTACCATATACATAGATAAAAGCCAGAAGTGGTGCTGAGGCTCAAGTGGTAGAGCTCTAGCCTTGAGAAAGTCCAAGGACAGTGCTCAGGCCCTGAGCTCACGCCCAGGACTGGCAAAAAAAAAAAAAAAAAAAAACTATATCTGGGGGCCAGGAGCATGGCTTAGTGGTAGCATGCATGCCTCGCATAAAATGCACAAAGCTCTGGGTTCGATTCCCTGGAACCACATACACAGAAAAAGCTGGAAGTGACACTGTGGCTCAAATGGCAGAGTGCTAGCCTGAGTTCAAGCCCCAGGGCTGGCAAAAAAAAAACAAAAAACTATATCTGGGCCGGGAGTTTAGCCTAGTGGTACAGTGCTTGCCTAGCATGCATGAAGACCTGGGTTCAATTTCTCAGTATCACATACATAGAAAAAAAGCCAGAAGTGGTGCTGAGGCTCAAGTGGTAGAGCACTAGCCTTGAGAAAGCCCAAGGATCTGGGGCCGGGAGTTTGGCCTAGTGGTTAAAGTGCTTGCCTAGCATGCATGAAGACCCGGTTCTATTCCTCGGTACCACATACATAGACAAAAGCCGGAAGTGGTGCTGAGGCTCAAGTGGTAGAGCTCTAGCCTTGAGAAAGTCCAAGGACAGTGCTCAGGCCCTGAGCTCAAGCCCAGGACTGGCAAAAAAAAAAAAAAAAAAAAAAAAAGGAAGCCCAAGGATAGTGCTCAGGCCCTGAATTCAAGCCCCACAACTGGCAAAAAAAAAAAAAAAACAAACTAGATCTGAAAATACGAAGCACAAAAAAGGCAGGAGGGCGCCGGCTGTGGAGGGCAGCTGAGCTAAAGATGTCTATGACTCCCTTCCCCCCACCCCCATCTCACCTGGCCCGGCCTCATTTCCCTGACTCCAGGTCCCTCCTTTGCCTGTTTCCTCTCTGGAAATAAAAGTTGTCTGAAACATTAAAAAAAAAAAAAAAAGGCAGGAGGGGCCAGGAGTTTGGTAGAGTGCTTGCCTAGCGTGCCCGAAAACCCAGACTCAGTTCCTCAGTACCACATACATAGAAAAAGCTAGAAGTGGAGCTGTTGCTTGAGGGTTAGAGCTCTAGCCTTGAGAAAACCCAAGGACAGTGCTTAGGTCCTGAGTTCAAGCTAGTGTTGGGAGTTTGCTTGTCTAACATGCATGAAGACCAGGGTTCAATGCCTAGGTACCACATACATAGAAAAAAGCCAGAAGTAGTGCTGTGGCTTAAGTAGTAGAGCTCTAGTTTTGAGAAAACCCAAGGACAGTGCCCAGGCCTTGAGTTCAAGCCCAGGACTGGCAAAAAAAAAAAAAAAGGCTGGGGATGTGGCCCAAGCCATAGAAACCATGCCTAGATTAAAAATAAAAGCCAGGCACAGTGGTGGTTTACACCTGTAATCCTAGCTACTCAGGAAGCTGAGATCTGAGAATCAAGGTTCAAAGCCAGCTGGGGCACAAAAGGACCTGAGACTCTTTTCTCCAATTAACCTCTAGAAAATGGGAAGTGGGGCTTGGCTGTAGGGTAGGGCAGTAGCCGTAAGCTGAAGATCTCAGGGACAGCACCTAGGCCAAATTCAAGCCCCATGACCCACACAAAAAAATAATAAAAATAAAGCCTGGAACTGGACATTGTAGTACATACTTCTAATCTCAGCCTCAGAGGAAGCTAAGGCAGGTAGACTATCCAGACTAGGCTACACAGTCCTGAGTAGTGGAGTGAACAAAAAACAACAAAGCCACACCAGCTCATACCTGTAATCCTAGCTCCTTAGGACGCTCAGATCTACGGATCTTGGTTCAAAGCCAGCTAGTCTGAGAGACTTATCTCCCAGTTAACCACTGGAACTGTGGCTCAGAGCGGTAGAGTACTAGAGTTGGGCAGAAGAGCTCAAGCACTACAAATGACAAAAAAAAAACGAAAAGAACACACACTCACCACAAAACCAAGAGGAATGAATGTTGCTGGCTCACGTATGTAATCCTAGCTATTCAGGAGACTGAGACTGAGGATCAGATCAGTTCAAAGCCAGCCTGGGCAGGAAAACCTGTGAGACCCTTATTTCCGGTTAAGCAGGAGTACAGCCAAAAGTGGAGCTATGGCTCAAGTGGTAGTGCACTAGCCTTGAGCAGAAAAAGCCCATACCCTGAGTTTAAGTCCCAGGACAAAATCAAAAACACACAAACACATCATTTCCTCAAGTCGCTACCCTCCTTTGCCAAGGCTGTACAGTAAGCCCAGGCCTTTTTCCAGAGCCTGAGCCCCGACTGAACTCATGAGACCCATCCTGCTCTAGCATCTCTGACCTCTTATTCCCCTCCACCAGCCTTTCTGTGATGGCTCCCACTTCTTCCAGCGCACTGGCCTCTTTCCACTCAAGTTCAAGGCCCAGGAGACCCGCACAGTGGCCCTCTGTACCTGCAAAGCCACCAAGAAGCCTCCATACTGTGATGGCACCCACAAAAGTGAGCTGGTACAGAAGGCAGAAGTGGGCTCGCCGGTCTGAGGGTGACGGTCCCAGGAGTCACACTTCCACCTGACAAGGAATCCCTTGGTGGAGAAGCAATTGGAGTGTGGGGCCCAAGGGACCCTTCAGGGACCCCAGTGGTCTCTGGCCAGGGCAGTCAGAAGTGGGCCCTTGGTGGAAAGGTGGCAATAAAGGCATGTTTACCTCAGAGCTGTGTTCCAGGGCTTGCTGACAAAGCACACACAAACTGTCTCCTGCTCCAAACTGTCACCCCCTTGGGCTAAGGCAGTTCAGATCCATTCCATGGGGTCCTCAAGACAGGCTGTGCCCAAATACCAGGGGCTTGGTGAGGTTAGGGGGCCACCCACCCTTTCCCCTTCCCTCTACCCCCAAAGAATTCGAGGCTCCAGCGAGTAGGCAGCATTTATTACAAAGCCAAGAGATACAAATGTCCTGGGGTAGGGTACAGTCACAGCACCTCAGACACAGGGTAAGGTGCAAGCACAGACCACAGGGGCTCCGCCCTGCCCCCCCACAGGTGGAGTCTGGCCTTTTCCAGTCCATGTATAATCAGAAAAGCGTGGCGGCCCCTAAGTGGTGGTCTGCTGACCTTCTGGGGATAGAGTTGGGATCAGAGCTTACACTTTGTTTTCTTGTGCTTCTAGATGTCTCTGTCCTGGGCTCAGCTAGAGATGAGGAGGGCTGGAGGGCTGTTGGCCTTTGGAAAACCTGGGGTCTGTGCTTGTCTGGGGAGAACCCCATCCTACCACTTCAGGCCCCAAATGAGGTTTCACCTCCAGTCTTGCTACTGAGGAGTCCTGGGCCAGAATGAGGCAGGAAGGAGTAAAGCACTCACAATGTCAAAGCCACAGAGGGACTTTTTCAGGGGCTAAGGTGAGTGCGGGGCGGGGGGGGGGGGGTGTCTCTGTGGCCAGAATCTTCTCTTGTACAAGATCAATAAGCAAAGGCCACAGAGGAAAAGAAATGGGGGGGGGGGTACAGAACTATCTATCCTTTGCACAAAGTTTCCACTGCATGAAGAGGCAAGGGAGTTGCCTTCTCCCTTGCCACTTGCTCCTCAAAACCAGGGGACAAACTGCACTTGTAAAAGGCACTGTCTTAGCAATTCTCTGGACATTCAACAATGGAAGGGACTAAGCAGGACAGCAGCCAAGATGGGTAGATAAACAGAGTAGGTCCTAGGCCCAGCTGACTAGAGCTATGCTAAAGCTTTGGGGGCCATGGAGTCCCAGCACTCCCATGAAGCAGAGAGAGGACAGGGCAGAGCTTTACTGAACCTCTAGAGGCTCCTGGAGACCACTCTAGGCACCCCCAAAGAGCAGAGCAAATTACACAAGACCTCCTAAAAAATGAACACCCCTCCCCAACATACACACACCACACACACACAGTTTGTTTCCTGTGTCATTTAAATTAATCTGGTTTGTCCATAGAAAATAAGTATGTATATTTTGTTTTTCCTATGTACATATATATATATATAGATTTATTTATAAAACCCGCCTCCCATCCCTAAGATGGAAGGATCTGGGGAAAGTAGAAGAGGTGGAAAAAAGGGCCCAGAAAAAGTGGAGGAAGTGGCTGCAAAAAGAAAGGGTCCCTTTCCTCAAGTTAGGGGGGCCACAGGTGCTCCATTGACAGTCATCTTGCGCCCCCTGCTGGTGGATGATGGTGTCTGCAGGCAGTTTGAAGTGCCCCCGTTGGCAGCTGTGGTGACCCCACTGGCTGCAGATGCAGGAGTAGGGGAGGTAGGGTGGGTGGCTGGGGGGCAGTGGGAGCTGGGAGATCCATGGGAGGGGGTGGCGGGACTGGGCAGGGAGGAGGAAGTGGCTGGCAGGGTAGCAGGGCTGGGAGCCTTGTCGCTGGCTGACTCACACTCTGATGCCCCGCTGGTGTTGGTGCCCTCAGAGGGAGTGGGCACAGAGGGCAGGGTGAGCCGCTTACAGGCTGGTTGTACGCGGTACTTGAGAGGGAGAGGACCGTTCTGTGGAGAGAGGAGAGAAGCAAGGCAAGGGAGCATGTGAGAAGAAAGGCTACCCAGAGAGAGCAGCCCACCCCTACTTCTGATCCCAAATCTGGGCATATGTCAGGCCAGAGGAGCCCCTTCTCTTCAAATCAGGGAGACATGGCTCAGAAGCTCGCGCACTGTGACAGGCTACCATGGACAGGCTCAGGGGTGGACTGGGATAGAACCAGATACCACGTGATCTCCATGGCCACAGACCAATACCAGGTCCTTTGGGGGTCTCCTTCCTGCCTGCCCCCCCTCTTTTCTTTTTGCCAGTCTAGGAACTTGAATTCAGGAACTGGGCACTGTCCTTGGATACTTTTCGCTCAAGGCTAGCACTCTGCCATTTGAGCCACAGGGCCACTTGTGGCTTTTTCTGTGTATGTGATTCCGGGAAATAGAACCCAGAGCATCGTGCATGCTAGGCTACACTCCTGGCCTGCCCCCACCCTTACAGCACCCCATCAGCTCACCCGCCGCCAGGGGTAGATGTAAGCAATGTCCATGAGTGTGTAGTACTCTTTCAGGGGCTCATCCTCATACAGGACCTCCACCTGGGGGAATGGAGAGGACACTGCACTGTGAACCTGGCTGGGTGCAGAGGCCACCGGCTGGCAACGCAGACGCTGGACTACAGGTGGCCCCTCATTACTCCAGGCTTAAACAATGGATGGCTTGCATAGAGAGCTGTCCTGACCCCCACCAGGTGGGAAAGGGTGGCAGCCCTCTTCTCTCTGCGGTTGCCTAGAGGAAGATGAAAGGACCCTCTGGACCCTGGCTGTCACCTCCGCTGCACAGAGGACCTCTCCACCAAAGCCCAGAGACCCCGACTTCACCTAAAACAGACTTTTCCGGGTAGAAACACAGAATCAATGTTCTGACAAGCTCACAGGGAACACATTACATTGTCTTCCAGCTCCTCTGGCCTTCCATAGCCAGGTGGCCTGTGTCTCTGCACACACACCTCCTTCACAGTTCTTAGTGAACAAGTACAAGATCAACTCACATTTCCTTGGTCCCAAGCTCTGACTTCCACAAATGGTTCTGCCCCGATTGTGAGTTCAGCTCTGCTCAGTTATGCAACTATGCCAGGACTTGGGACACCCAGCCAGCCTCGAGCAATGGTGGAGGTGCTGATTACCAGATACCTCTCACCCCACATCTACACCCACGGAGAAGGCCCAAGCACTCACCTTGTACTTGCTGGGCACATCCATCTTGTTGCGGAGGAACTTGGCGAGATGCATGACGGTCATGGCTGCGGGGCATCGCAGGAAGCGCACTCCTGTCTGGGGCAGGGAGGGACAAGCCCTTGTGATGGGCTCTGTCCCAGGCCACTCTCTCCCAACCCACAGGCCACAGCCCACTCCCAGGCAGGTTCCAGCACTCACTTTTTCCTTGTCCCCATCTCCATTCTCCAGCAGACCCTTCTTCTCCTCCCGGTCCCTGGAGGAGAGAAGGAAGCTTCGATACCTTGGCCCAGGCAGGATCCCTGAATGCACAGGCCCTGAGGGCTCTCAGGGGATGAAGGCACATCTGGGCTAGACTTGCCTGACTCCTTCATAGAACTCGATGGAGAGGCTGACAATTTCGTCATCACTCAGAGCCCCCTTCTCCTGCTCTAGGACCTCCCCACGATCCTCATTGGAGCCGTTGGGGACTGTAAAAGGACACAGCTCAGACGCGTTGGCCGAAGATGAGGAGCCCCACCAAAGACCTAGGGTATCACGTGACCAACAGGGTGAGCCCAGCCACCGTGTGAACGGCAGTTTCCAGCAGGGAGTGGCTGGGTAGGGGGTAGAGGGCGTGAGAGCCCTCATAGCTAGGGCACACTCACCCTCGGTCAGGGGGTATGCTGCATAGAAGTCCCGCCGCCGTTTCATCTCATCTGGAAGGAGGAAACGGTGAGACCAGGCAACAGACTAGAAATGAGGGCAGTGGATGGAGGGAGGTGGGGAACATGAATACCTTTAAAAAGCCCAGGGACCAATTTGTACACGATATCTTGGAGGGTTTTGTCAGACCTAGGAAAGAACGCACAGGGATGTGTTAGCAACCATCCCCCATTCAGGGGTCCTCTTCCCACTCCTTCTGCAGACCCAGAGCCCAGACACAGGGCTAGTCAACACTCCTCTAGCACTGACACTGGAGGTCACCAGAGGGAGCGGGAGGCTCTGGCTTCTGGCCCTGCTATTCTGGCTGAGAAGCCGAGGAGGGGGAGGAGGGGAAGAACGGGCACGGGCAGGGGCAGTGGGCGACCCACCTGATGCTCAGCAGTGGCCGGGTTTTGTGGACCTGCACATCACACATGGGGCAGTATTTGTTGGTCTCCAGGTAGCGCACGATACAGGTTTTGCAAACTTGGGGTGTGGAGATTGACAGTTAGAGCCCCCTTCCTAGCTCAAGCCCAATCCCCACACTTCTACTCAAGAGTCAGGGATTCCTCTACCATGTCTTGGCAGCTCAGGCCTATTCAAGGGACCAATCCCAATGTGCTCTTTGCACACTACATGTAGCCATCCGTGGGTGAGGATGGGCTCTATTAGGACACCTCCTTGGGTCCTTGACCTCTGTTAGGACATCTCTTGGTCCTTGACCAAACCCAAAGAGAGTGGTCACAAGTGAACCCCAAGGCTTGAGGCGGTAAAGTGTCAGACACAGAAATTCAATAGAGGGGTCGGGAACACCGCCTAGTGGCAGAGTGCTTGCCTAGCATACACAAAGGCCCGGGTTTGATTCCTTGATACCACATACATAGAAAAAAGCTGAAGTGGTGCTGAGGCTCAAGTGGTAGAGCTCCAGCCTTGAGAAAGACCAAGGACAGTGCTCAGGCCCTGAGCTCAAGCCCCAGAATTGGCAAAAAGAAATTCAATAGAGAACAGATTTCAGATGCAGCCCCAGAGCTGAATTTCTACACACACACACACACACACACACACACACACACACACACACACACGCCCTTTATTGTTCTTCCCAGGCAGCCTCTTTGTTATCAACCATGTGTCCCATTCCACACACAGCAATGTCTGCTCTCTAGGACAGGGTCTGTGTGTTGCACCTTCCTGGGGCAGTGCCACAGCAGCTGCCCATGTGAGTACCTGCCCACCCTGTAACCCAGCTCACAGGAATGCAGGCACTCCACAATGGTGGTGGCGTCAATGAAGTACCCTCCACACAGGGCGCACATAAGGTGAGGGTTCAGCTCTGTGATTTTGATCCGTGTGGTCCGATGCATGATGCCGGGCTTGGGGATGGGGACTGGAAAGTTCACCCTGGGAAAGAAAAAGTGACATCAGAAACCCAGCAATCACACAGCCCCTCTGGCACCAGCACTCCCTGAGCCCAAAGCCCTTCTCTGCCTTCAAGGTGGGACTGGATGCTCCTACATCCAGGTACATGGCTACTTCTCTCTGCCCCTCTGAGTGTTTACTGGGTGTTGGGGGTTCAGGAGATCCATGCAACCTTTAAAAAATAAAATAAAGTACTACTAAGGCTTGAACTTGAGAAACAAGGTTAGGAAATACAGAAGTCAGACCATAAGAACTTTCAGCCAAGCTGGGCATGGTGCTCACGCCCACAAATCCTAGCTACTTAGGAGGCTGAGATCTGAGGATCGTGTTTCAAAGCCAGGCCGGGCACTAAAGTCTGTGAAACTCTTATTTCCAATTAATCGCCAGAAAACCAGAAGTGGCACTGTGGCTAAAGGAGTAGGGCCGTAGCCTTGAGCTGAAGAGCTCAGGGACAACTGCTAGGCCCAGAGTTCAAGTCCCACAACTAACAACAACAAAAAATAGCCAACTCTCCAAGAGGGTGTGGGGAAACTGAAACATGGAAGCAGAAAGCAGAGGGATGTGTGTATGTGTGTGTGTGTGTGTGTGTGTGTACATAGCCATACTATGCATGAAATCAGGGTCTCACGCTCTTGTTCAGCTTTTTCTGCGCACAGCTAATACTCTACCATTTAAGCTGTACTTTTAGTTCTGTATCTTTTTTTAGGTTAATTGGAGCTAATCCTAAATGGCTTAGAATTATAGGAGTGAGCCACCTGCCCTGGGCTTAAAAATCCTTCTGTTCCCACCCTAGATCCACTTAAATGGTGGAACATTCATGAAGTAGTGGGAATTATAGAAAATTCGGATAAAGAAGCCACTGCCCTGAACTTCAAAGTATAAAAGAAGGGAAGAATAAATCACACTTGCTCCTTAACCCTCTACTCAGCGGCAAACTCCTCTCACTCCTCAGGCAGCCTTGCCTGGAAGCCACAGAGCGGCTCAGGCTGCCTGCCCTAAGTTTGGAAGGGGTGTGTCCTCTGGCCGTGTGTCCTGGCAGTTCCTTAGTTGCATCCGATGCTGCCACTCGGTTTTCAGGCCTGGTACGCGAGCAGGGAATGTTAAGCACGGCCCCACTGTGCTTCCTGCTGGGGACACAAAGCTCCTTCCTGTTTCCAGGTCCTGTTACCTGGACTCTACAGGTAACTGCAGTAAATGGCCTGGGCAAAGACTGCTCCTGCCTGGTCTAGGAATGGCACACACACTACGCTGACACACACAGCTCATTGTGCAACGCCTACAAGCACATGTTCCAGAACTTCCCTTTGCATGCATAACACAGGACTGTCTTCACGGGCGCACTGCCGCCCTCCCACCCTCTCCTGCCCTGCTGACATCTCTGCTACCTGTCCACAGGTTGTCTAGCACCAGACCACAAGCTTCTCTCACATGTCTGCCAAAGTTGGGCAGAAAGTATTCTGTCTCTAGCTCCCCAGGCACCTGCTAGGTGCTGGCAAGGCGCAGAGATCAAGCCCAGTGGCCTAGCAGGGCCCCCTTCTTCCATTCCCAGAGGAGGGGCAAGGGAAGATGGCCAAGTCCCAATAGCTCCTTTACAACACACTCACACCCTGCTCTCTTCCAGAAAGATTTCTAAAGCAGCCACACTGGGTTTTCTAGGGTAAGAAATTCACAGCCAGGATCAGCAGTTTCTATAGAGACCCTAAGATGAGGCTGGCCAGGGCCCAAGCAGCAATGGAGGCCTAGGGCACCTGGCCAGAGACAGAGACACACACACACACACAAAGGCCAGACAAGGGACAGACACCAAGTCTTAGGGCAGACAGAGGGAAACAAGCCTGCCACAGAGCCAGCCCAAAGAGGCAGCTGTCCTCAAAGCTTGCAGCACACTGGTGGAAAGAAAGGGGGTCCCACCCAACGAAGGGGGCCTCAGCCAGTTTCCTTGCGTGGGTTCCCCTTCACAATTACGCAGAAGGCTGCTGGCTACTCCACTGTTTGGTTGTTTCCATAGCAACGCTGTCCCTGGCAAGATTCCCAAATATTATTACAACCATCCAAAAGAGAGAACAAACTCCAAGTGGCTGAGCGTGTGTGGGATATCCACTGAATGCATGTGTGCTATCTGATTGTCTAGATGTACCCACGTATGTGTGCCAGGAATAAAACATGTTACAGTCAGATCCCCTACGGGGTCCAGTTTGCTAGAGGTCATCTCACCCCACACATCTTTCCCATACATGTACACTTGCGCGCTCACGCACGTACGTACACACACACACAACAGCCCATCACTCCCACACACGTGTGCACACACAATGCTTCATCTCTCCCACACACATGTGCACACATTCACATTGCTCATCTCTCCTATATGCACACACAACACCCCATTTCTTTCACATATGCCCTGCTTCTGTTCCACATACACACAGGCCCACACAACACTCATCTCTCTCCCATACACAGGCATAGGTATGCACACACACCAATTGCAGGCTTTTCACACTGCCTTAGCCACTTCATTCACACCCTCTGTGTTTAAAAAACAGACCAGAGCTTTTAAGGATGCACAGGATCACACAGGCCCCACCCTCACTTTCTCCTTCCCTGCAATTGTGAGAAGTCTGACCAAGATCAGCCCCTAGGCCCCTTTCTGGGCGCAGGGCAAAGGGAGGCAAAGAGCTTTTACTGAGTGAAATGCTTCTCTGTGACCCCCTTGAGGAAGGAGCCTCTCTGTTCCCCCTCCCAATCCCTAGGGGCCTCAGAGAGCCACCTCTGAGGTTGGGGGTGGAGAGAAGCACTGATTGGCTGTCTCCTTACCTGATTGCCATGGTTACCTGCAGGCCTTGCCAGCAGGTTCCAAGAGCAACTATAAACAGGAGCTGGATTTTGCCAGAGCATCTCCTCCCCAAGCTCAGACCTGGGGCCCCACATCGGATACCCAGGTCTTCCTCAGATGTAATGGCTGTGATATCCACTGCCGCTGTTGGAGGGGAAAGGCCAAGGAAGAAAGAATGGGAGACACGGGTCTCAAAAAGCAGAAATGGCTGGGCACCAGTGGCTCACACCTGGCATCTTAGCCACTCAGAAGGCTGAGTGGATCAAGATTCAAAGCCAGCCTGGGCAAGAAAACCTGTGAGACTTTTTATCTCCAATAAAGCACTAGAAAAATGGGAAGCAGCGCTGTGGCTCAAAGTGGTAGACTGCCAGCCCTGAGCAAAAGACCTCAGGGACCGCCAGGACATGAGTTCAAGCCCCATAACAAGGAAAAGGAGAAGGAGAAAGAGAGGAGGGAGAAGAAGAAGGAGAAGGAGAAGAAGGAGAAGAAAGAAGAAGAAGGAGAAGGAGAAGAAGAAGAAGAAGAAGAAGAAGAAGAAGAAGAAGAAGAAGAAGGGAGGAGGAGAAGGAGAAGGAGGGAGGCAGAGGAGAAGGAAGAAGAGGAGAGAAAGAGAAGGAAGAGGAGGAGAAGGAGGAGGAAATGAGGCAATTTGGAAATGACTGGAATGAAAATCAGCACACTAAACTCAACTCTGAACTCCCAGTGGAGTGCAGTCTCCCCTGTCAAGCCCAGGTCTATTACATCTTCTGCCCCTGCTCCCAGGTAGGAAAAGAGCTTCTTCATCAGTATCCAGCACCCAGTCCTGACAAGCTGACCTACTATACAGGCCTCTTGCTCTTAGTTTCATTTTCCCCTATGGAGGAACTGGCCTTTGGTAACCTAGAGGTCCCAGGGCCACCTCCTGGGTTGCCAGCTACAGTACTCTGCCTTGCCTTTCTTCCAGTTGAAACCAGGGAAGCCTACTTTAGTTAGTATCCAGGACTCTGGGAGAGCCATTTAAGGTCACATTCTGATGCTTAAACTAGCAGAGGTGGATAGTATGGGACAGCATAGGATAGGATATTAAAAGCATCTTAAGCCAGGGACTGGTGGGTCACATCTGTAATCTCCATGTGATTCTTATATCTGATTAACCACCAAAAATCCGGAAGTAGAGATCTGACTTAAGTGGAAGAGTGCCAGCCTTCAGCAAAGAAAGTTAATGCCCAAGCCCTGGATTTAAGCCCCAGCACCAGCATACACACATACACAGTCATATGTGGTGGCACACATCTACAATTCTAGCACCAAAGCAAGAGGATCATGGGTTCAAGACCATGGGCTACATAAGGAAAACCTGTCTGAAAACCAAAGCAGGGGATCTGGGAGTTTAGCCTAGTGGTAGAGTGCTTGCCTAGCATGCATGAAGACCCGGGTTCAATTCCTCGGTACCACGTATATAGAAAAGCCAGAAGTGGTACTTTGGTTCAAGTGGCAAAGAGCTAGCCTTGAGCAAAAGAGGCTCAGAGACAGTGCCCAGGCCTTGAGACCAAGCCCAGGGCCGGCAAAAAAGAAAGAAAAAACAAACAAACATGCCTACCTTCTCATTTTATAAATGAAGAACTCAGAAGTAAATCTAAAGGTTACAAGAGGCAGTCCCAGAACAAAAATCTACCTGCAGGGACCAGGAGTGTGGCTTGGTGGTAGAGTGCTTGCCTTACATGCATGAAACTCTAGGTTTGATTCCTCAGTACCACATACACAGAAAAGGCCAAAGTGGTGTCATGACTCAAGTGGTAGAGCGGAAGCCTTGAGAAAGCCTAAGGAGAGTGCCCAGGCCCACAGCTTAAACCCCAGAACTGGTAAAAAAAAAAAAAAAAAAATCTTCCTTGGGCATCCAGATCATGAGATGGGGCTCTCATTCACCTAAGGAACTAAGAAGCCTGGAGGAACTAGCTTCATGGAGACCTACTGGGAGAAAGGTAGAAGGGCAATTGCCTGGACTTGCAGCAAGCAACTTTGTGGGCTTTCTGAAGGCAGTCACAGTCTGGCTGAAACATGACCATGGTGAAGGAGGAAGAGGAGGCAGAGCTAATCACCGACGAATGGGGAATGGAGGCTTCTTAGAAAGCAAAGCCAGACAGAGTGTAGTGGTTAAAAGCCCCTAGCAGAGGTGGATAGTACAGGATGGACCCAACTGCATGCAAGCCTGTGTCTTGCATATTTGTGTTTGGGACCATGGGGTTCTGCCCTGAGATATTGTGAACCTTTCCGCTTTCCCTGATCCTAGATGCTGACATAGGCCTTCAGCATGGAAAAAGGCCTTCGGCCTTCTATAGCTGGGCTTCTCCCATCTCCCAGCTTCCTAAGGTCAAAATAAAGACAAAACCCCAAGGTATACTCACAAAACAACACACTGCACACAGCCAGACACGCCCCCTTCTTCTTTCACATAATACACAAGGCCAGATAAATGTGATAACAAGCTAGCCAGACAGACACTTGGCCAGACACACCCTACCACATACTCAGCCAGATTCAAGCCAGGCCCACACTTGACAGATGCACAAACCATTTCCACCCACCCCATCACTTCCCTGCCTGAAACCAGAGCGGCCAACACACTAGCCTTTTGTGAACCCCTGGGCAGTCCAAGAGTAAATTATAACTCTTCCAGCAACAAAGCAGTTCAGCTCCCAACCCCACTCCACAGCCAGGGGCTGGAGGACCTGTGGTGGGCACCTGACCTGCACGAAGATAAAACCTCTTCCTGTTCAGGCTCCCTCCATTCCCATGACAACAGCTCCACCAACCAAGATCTCAGGGAGGCCAGGGCAGCAGAGAGGCCCCTTCCTGCTGCTCACCTCCCAAGACTTCAACTTGAGCCCTACTTGGCTAAGCATGGTCTGGACCCTGCAGTCTGTGTTGTTCCAAACACATTTTTAAGTCATCCAACCAGGGGAATCCCTGGGAACCTCTTCACCCCCCAAAAAACAAAATTAAAATTAAATAAAAAATTAAAAAAAAGCTACAACATAAGTGGCTTTATACTCCAAGTAATACCACCTGGCAGTACAAGGAGAGGGGAAGGAGGGAAACGAGCTTCAGGGATACCACAAACTGCAAGAGGCCCAGAGCAGGAAGCCCAGGACAGAGACACAACCCGGAGACGCCCCCCAAGGGAGCCCCCCACCCCAGACCGAGGCAGCCTGAAGGGTGGCGCTGGTGGGGAGGGGGGCATGGAGAGACAAAGACCCCGGAGATGCCTCTCCCGATTTAAACTTCGAACCCTACCCTCCTCCTCCTCCTCCTCCCCCCCCAGGACTTCGGGACCAATTCCGGGCAGACGCGAGGAGGGTGTTGGAGGAAGGGAAGGAAGGGTTTAGGGGCGTCCCGCGGAGACGAGTGGGGGCTGGGGACGCCGGCGGGCCTCGGTGTGGAGAGGGAGGGGTGGCTGCGCCCCCCGTGGAGAAGCCCCGGGGTCTCGGCCCGCCTCGGCCCAGGCTTAGCCCGGGTCGAGCGGCCCGGCACCCGGTGACCCGGCGGCCACTCCCTCCTCCCGGGGAGCCAAACTTTCGGCGGGGCCCCGGGAGGGGTGTCGGGAGCCCGCGCCGCCGCGGCGGCCGGGAGGGGGCGGGGCGCCGCCGGGGGCCGCGCCGGGGCCGCGGGGGGAGGTGCGGGAGGCCGGGACCCGGCCCCGCGCGCCCCGCCGCCCCCGCCGAGGGGCGACCTCTGCCCACCCCGAGAGGGGCGGATCGGCGGGGGCCGGGGGCTGCCCGGGTCTGGGAGAGCCTCGGGGGCCGAGACACCCCCCGGCCGCGCGCGGGCCTCCGGAGCCCGCATGGCCGCCCGGACCCCGCTCCCTCGCTCCCTCGGGAGTAAGGTCTACCAGGGGGGCTGCTGCACAAAGAGGCGGTGGTCGAGGGAGACGCCAGATCGTTCCGAGAGGGAATCCACTTCGGCCATCTTGGAAGGGAGGAAAGAGAAAAAGGGACAGGGGGGGGAAAAAAAAAGGAGGGGGGGGAGGAAGAAAGGCGGACCGCGCAGCCCGGCCGGGGCTGGCGGGGCGCCCCCTGCCCCAGGGGCGCGCGGGCACGGGGGTGCAGAGGCCCCCACGCCCTCCCCAGCGGGTGCTAGGGTAGAAGGGAAGGAAGCGCGAGTCCGCGGCCGCTTACCTGGGTCCGGGGTCCGGTGGGTCTCGGGGAAGGGGGGTGGGAGGGAGGGAAGGAGGGATGGAAGGGAGGGGAGGGGGCCGCAGCCCCGTCGCTCGCTCGGGCGGCGGGAGGGGAGCACCCTATGGTAAGAAAGGAGTTTGTGAGAACGGCTTGGGGTGGGAGGGAGGCGAGGGGAGGGGACGCGGGGGGCGGGGAGGCACCGGAGGGGGGGACAAAATGGCTTTTTTCCTCTAGACGGGAGTAGCCCCGCCCACTCCTCACCCACGTGACCTCATTCCTTCGGGGTGTTCGCAGCGAGGGGAAGGGGAGGGGAGAGCCCGGCGCGGCGGCCCCCTCCCCACGCCCCGCCGGCGGGGGCTCCCCGCCCCGGGACGAGACTCCTCTTCCCCTCCCCGCCCCTCCTGTCACCTTCTGCCATCACCCCCTTTCTCCCTAATAGGTGTGCATCCCACACACCCCCCAAAATGACCCTGCGATCCCCACGCTGGCTGGCGCGCCTGGAACGTGGGAAGGAGGAGGGGGCTTGGAACGTGGCTCGCAGCCCCTCCACCCCTGGGCCTTCCCCGGGGCGCACTGGCGCGGGGTGGGGGGACACGGCGCCGCCACCCACGCGCCGCGCGAGGTTCATTCACTCCGACCGACTCTCCCTTCGCATCGCTAATTGCAACGGGCACTCCGCGCGTGTCCTGCCCGCTCCTGCGAGCCGAGCCGGTCCCGGGCTGGACACCCAGCTCCCCGGGACCCTGGCGCGGCTCCGGCCGGCCGGGAGGGGGGCGACCTGGAAGGAGGAGGAGGAGGGGGAGGAGGAGGAGGTCTCCCCCGGGGGCCGCACGTTCGGGCGGGGAAGAATGGAACGCAACCTGGGGCGGAGGTGGAGGGGGTGGGGATGAGCCCAAGAGGAGAACACCGGCGCCGGGCCGGGGACACAATAACCGGCCGAGCGGAGTAGGAAATCCAGCAGCGGGCCCAGCCGTGCGCCGGTTCCCGCACTTTCCGCTCGGGCTCCTGGCGTTCGTCGTGTTGGAGCCCGGGGAGCGCCGAGGCGGCCGGGGCCAGCCGACTCCTCCGACCGCCGCCCTCGGCTCCACCTAGCGCGCGCTCCGGTCCCCGAGCGGCTCCGGCCGGGGAGACGGAGCTAGACGTGGAGGGGGCGGGCAGCCCGGGAAAGCGTGGCGCCGGCGCCGAGCGAGCGAGTCGATTCGGCCCCGCGGCGACCACCGTAGGCCTCCTTAGCACGGTCGATTCGCCTATTCGATACTCGCGATCGATTGGGGATGACCACCATGACTGTCCCTCCAGAGAGCGCCAGGATCTGGCCAGACGCGCCATTAAGCGCCTAGACGATGGGTTGGCTCGAGTTGGGTTCGCTGAGCCTCGGAGCGCGCGCCTCCCTCTTCGCCTCCCGCTCCCAGGGGGGCCGCGGGGGGAGAATGGAAGAGGGGTGGGGTGAATGTGTTCACCCTCCTGCCACAGACCGACCGCGGGGGCCCCGAGGGCGCTGGCCGCCGAGTGACCCCAGCCGCGGCCCACACTGGGCGGGGAGGAAGGGCGGGAGAGATTTCCGCCCATTGCGGGTTGGTTGGAAAACTGGCGGGAGA